>NC_051161.1:27585307-27885307 GCF_013339745.2 Dermacentor silvarum | reverse complement strand
GCTGCCTGAGTAGGCCGCTTATAACTACCGCTGTTATTCACCTCTCCGTCGCTTCTGTTACTAGGTAGCAACACTTTCGAAAGGGATACAGGCAAAGAAAGAAGACAGGGATAGGCAGTCTTTCTTTTACCAAAAAAAAAAGGAATGAGGTCGTTCTCTCGGCAGAATATTTTCGTGTCCAGCAATTTGCTGTCTTCGCGGATTGTTTCTTGTAGGAGCCGCTAAATTAGATTTTTTCTTGCTTTTGCCATAAAATAAAGTGGGTTGTTGGAAGGTGTAGGCTTCACTTGTTACCCAGTGCTTCTTTCGCCTCAAGAATTGCGTGTAGTATGGAACAGCAGTGACTGAGATGAGTAGAAGACACGACGATAATGGTTTTCGCGATCCCCTTCGTCGTGAAGTGCACGTGGTATTGGTGTCGCTACTGTAGTCCTGCACTGGATTAAATATGATGATGATGTGATCATGATGGAGATGGTAATAATGATAATGAGCACGAGTACGAGGAGGACAACGACGACTACTACGACAATTTTGACGGTTATGTATTTTAACGCGATAGCGTTAAGGGATCCGTGTCGCAGAAAATCCGGCGTCGGCAACCGGCGTGCGATGCGGGATGGCGGAGAAAATCATCCCCAACCACCCCGACCAGCGCAGGCCCTCCACGTGGCGCAAGGTTCTGGTGAACAAAAATTGAATTTCTTACAGTGAAATGCGCCAGGAAAATGGTAAAGTACGACTTTACCATTCCCCATCGGATTCACTGTCGGACTGTTTACCAATCGGCGTCGGAGTGTACTTTGAATGTACGAGAAAAACTAATTCTGCTACGAGGAAACTCAAACTCTTTTTCCAGCATTTCTACCAGACCTACAGCCGCGCGTTGGGATACGAACGGGTCCCGATAACGCTATCGCGTTCTGCTCTTAAAGGCGAAGCTTAAGCGTCCTCCATTTTTTTTTTACAGGCCGGGCAGCATCTGGCATTTGCGCATTAGGCACATAAATCACCATGCCCACTGGGAACGGCAAATTAGAATGTGTCTCCCTCTCCGTGGCCACGTGTTTGTTTAGGGCAACTTGAGCGCACGTTTAAGAACCCCAGGTGGTCAAAGTTTATCCGAAGTCATCCCGTACGTCTCCCTTAGCCGCAGTACTGCTCTGAAAACGTCAGCTCGTCGATCAAATAAATAATGCTGACTTTCTTTTTTTTTGCCTGGTTCTTGGGCAGACATCCTCGAGAGCCCAAATAAAAAATTCCCGAAGAATGTTACTGTTATAATAGCGCGAGGTTGTTGTGCTCAGTGTGCAAACAAGGGCACAGTGATGAGCAGCATACAACACCTAGCTGGATTACCCTGACACGTGACCTTTTCTATTCCGAGCAATTTCTCGAGGCGCCCAGTAATATCCGGGCTGCGCCATCTTTCAGCGCTGCAAAATAAGAAAGAACAGAAAAGAAAAGCAATTTGTGCTTCTCCGGCGGCTCTTCGTGACTTCCAGCAGTGCGCGCGCAGACACGGCGCTGCAAAAAACACGAAGAAGTTTTTCCCGCCGGTGCGTGCTCGATCACGGTTTTGCCGACATTCGCGTGCCTCGACTTTCTGCACTGCCTCGGAGCGCGCACCCAGCCCCACTGGCGCGCCTTTCACTGACGTCATAAGAGGTACACATTCAATCATTCTAAAAGCCAACAGGAGATAAGACGCTGACTTTGGAGAGTAAATGAAAAATACATACGCGTTAGAGTCAAGTAATCTCGCCTCTCAGGAACAAGAGATTCTCGCTTTGCAGCCATCATCATCATCATCATCATCATCATCATCATCATCATCATCATCATCATCATCATCCTATTTTTATCTCCACTGTAGCACGAAAGGCCTCTGCCTCTATCTCCAATTACCCCTGTCTTGCGCAAGCTGATTCCAACTTTCGCCTGCAAATTTCCTTATTTCATCACCCCACCTAGTTTTCTGCCGTCCTCGACTGTGCTTCCCTTCTCTTGGTATCCATTCTGTAACTCTAATGGTCCACCGGTTAACTATCCTACGCATTACATGGCCTGCCCAGCTCCATTTTTATTTCTCTTAGTGCCTTTAAGGAACTTCAGGTAGTAAAGGATTAATCCGTGGCCCCCTGTTACAGATTCTGACTGATTGACTGTCTTCTCGCAGTCGTTGCTTCATGGTTGCGCGTCTTCCTCGGCTGCGTGATGTGGTGGGTTTGAAACCGCGATGCCGCCTGTTACACGACGGTTTAAAAACGGTTGCAGGCGTCACCATGCCGGACAGTCGGCTTTCTTCAAGAATGAACAGCCTGTTATGGGGAAGGCGCCTGCAAGGCAAGTGATATCCCGTCGAAGACCCGCGGGCGTAAAACCACGTACAAGAGGGCCCGGTACGCTTTCATGAGGGTAGTTTACCACATGGAGTCCTAAATAGGTGGGGCCGCCCTCGATTTGGAGAGTTGTACTCATACTCAAGCCTTTAGAGGTTGCGCAAGTTCTAAGCGCTTGGCTGGGAGCGATCTTGCGCCTATTTTAGATCCAGGAGGCAGCTCTACTTTACGACCAGAACCGCGGTGAATAAAATACATTTACACTGTGTGTGTGGTTGGAAACCAGATATCATACCACAAATATTTATAAGGTGCTCTGTCCATAATAGAAGACCCGCAAGCAGCCGAGCATCAGGCCTAGGGACAACTGTGCTCATTAAAACCGGTGGGTTTACAGTGGCACCGAGATTTGAACCTAGTTCCCCCGCATTCGAGGCGGATGCTTCACCACAAGGCTACCGGTGGCCACGGGCTTGCGTGCATGCCTGCAACACTCCGCAAGCGTCTCATTTGCATTCCGCAATGACAAAGAAGGGTCTTGTATGCCTTTTATATAAGCTTCACCGCAATACAGTTCTATATTGCGGTGAAGCATACACAGCGTACTGTGGTGAAGGGAAGTGACAATGGTAAACAATGTATGTAAAGAAATTGTAAATAACGTGTCGTGGTTTAGTACTATTCAAAGGGACAACGGGGACACCACAGCTGCAACCAGGGTGGAACTTGGTTTGGCGGTGCCCTGATTCCAGCTTTGAAACACTGTAGCCCCTTAGGTGCCCTGGAGATCTTGCGTCGCCCACTTTATTTTAATCTCAGGTGCTCTTGAGCCCTCCGTTTTCCAGTATTATTTTTATTTTGGCACGCTAAATTCCCTCACCGCAATTCATATTTGTATTGGGGGGTAGGCGCCTCCGATGCCGGAGCGTGCAGAGGAATTGTCCCCATACCATATCGGCTACCCCCGGCACGCGGAGGCCTCGCCGATCCCCCAACCCATGGACCTGCCCAGGCTCCAACTTTGGGGTCCCCGTTGTTCCTCTGGTGTCCTGGAAGCGCCCCCATCGTGTACTAAGTAAATGGCACGTTTGTTTAGACTCAGTCATGTGGCCTGATCCATTGTACCACAAAGGAGCCGCCGCGCTCCATCTGGGTCGGCAAGCCGGGAGGAGAGTTTGTCCCCGCGTTGTAAGTGGGTGGGTATTTCTCGGCGTCTGCACCGTCTGACATACCGACCAGGCCAAAGTTCAAGCGCGCGCTCTCGCGAGCTTCCATCGTGTCTCGTAGCAGTGGTGCGTGCGTCGTCGTCGTCGCCCGCGGCGCTCCTCCTCCGCCATCCCCCATCGATCGAATCGGGAGAGGAGGAGCGTCCTCCTCTCTGCCAATAGGGCAATTTCTTTTTTGTTCTGACTTCCAACACAGAACGGCGGCGCGTCTGCCGACGGCTTCTTTTTTTTTTTTTTTTCCTCCTCCGCGCGCGAACGAGATGCCGCTTCGAGGAGCGCCGGCGGAGAGAGGCCGCCTCGCGCCTCGGCGACGGAAGACGTACGACGCGAACGCCGCCATCGCAGCCGTTATTGCGTCCGTTTCGCAACTCGACGGCCACACGGACCGCCTTCCTGCCTTTCCTTCTTTTCGTCCGTCACTCCTTTCATCCTTTATTTCTTTTGCCCTTCCTTCATGCCTCTCAGGTTTGTTTTTTTGTTCGGTGTTTCTTCATTTCATTCTTACTCGTTCCATCTTCATCTTCTTTTCTCTTTCTTTCTTTCTTTTGTCATTACATTCTTCCTGATATTCCATCTTTCTTTATCGATATTTTTTTATTTTCGTTCTTATCGTCTTTATCTTCTTTTCTTCTGTCGTCAGTCTGTCTCTCCTTTCCTTCTTTATTCCTTTCTCCATCATTTCCTTGCCTTGCACTCTCCCACGCCTCTTCTTCTCGATCGTCTTCCTTTGCTTCAATTCTCGGTCGCCCCCCTCTATTTGCCGTTATTTTGTCGCTCCTGTCTTCTTCACCCTCATTCCTTTTCGGTCTCTCTTCTTACTTTCTCGCGCAGCCTCATCCTCACACTGTTACTCTTCCTTAGTTCTACTTGTTCTCCATCTTCTCGTTCTCCTGCCCCATTTCGTTCGCTCCCGGGAGCTCCTCTGCTTCTATACATCGACAGCCGCTCTCGTACTGCCTTTTTTTATTTCGTCGTTTTGTTATTACAGTGTCACCAGGGAGCCGCCCCGGGATCGAGAATGCCGCGGTCTGGAGACCCAGCCCCGTCTATATAGCGCTGCCGAGAGTGAGCGCGCGCGCGCGAGCGTGCAGATTACAATGGATGACAGATAGGTCGTTCGCCGAGCGCTACGCCGCCGAGCGCACCGATCCCGCGGCCTGTTTGTCGGTCGTCGCCGATATTAGACGCCCAGCTCCGAGCTGCCGCGACGTGTAATGGCTGCGCTGGGAGCTTCACTTTTGCTCACGCGTGGCCCATCGAATTGTCGTCTGACTAAAAGGCCTCGTTTATCCTTTCTTTTCCCTAGGCGGGAAAAAGAAAGGAGGATGGTGGCTTTCAAAGAGTCCATGGGGAGTAGGAGGGGTGTAAAGGAACCCGTGCTGCCGGCACACATGTGCTCGCTGTTGGCGTAATAAATGTGTAGAGAGGACACGGTGCGCTGTGCGAAGGAACAGCGCAAACACGATGACCGCGCGGCGGGCCGGTTTTAGGTGCAATGGCCTGGAAGAGGCGGCTGCGTCACCTCACCGCGAAATTCGGGTGTCTGATCGGTTCATCACTAGAGAAACGGTAACTATCGTCGCCCCGCGTTTGCGTTTGAATATTTGCGCCATTACGCTACTCTTACCTAAGCGCGTTACGTTTGGTTAGACATTGGATCGACCTTGCGTCATGAACATTTTATTTGCGCAAAATAACACTTGATTTGCGTCCTTTTCTGCGAGCATTTAGGTCATTAGCACTGAGTTTGCATAGCATTCACCTTATACCTTTTGCGCTAACATCACCGAAAGCTTCGCTTAATATTGATTCCTACATAAGCGTGGGATCCGGCGATTTTTTCTCTTTCTCCTTTCTAGAACACAATGGTCTGATTACCGAGACTTGATTGAATTTAGCACAGATGCCGTCGAAATCATGTCCCTGCTCGCAGAAACTAACTTGCGCATTGAGTTTGAGTCCGAGTGAGCTGCATTGAGCTCGAGTCCAGGTGACACTTGTTGGCCCTAATGTCTGAGTCTAAGTCAGTATCGTGAGTCGATCTGTGAGGCTTTTGTTTTTCTTTCATTTGCGTACGCACACAGGACAGCCAGCAACGAGTGAAACGCATCAATGCGAGCCCGCAACCTTTGGCACATTCGGACGCTTCTATAGGGGCCTGTAGAGCGTTGACGCTGTACAAAAGCTTTCACTCAACCAGCGAAACGAACAGCGGTGTGTCTACACGTTTAATATCAAGAAAGCCTGTTATGCATACAAGTTAAGAACATGCAGCGTCCCTTGAAAAGAACAGTGCAGACAAGAAAAACAGTGAATCAATGACGCCTAAAAGACAAAGTAAAGAATTACAGGGCGATAAATCCCGGCCTTTCGCGGATGCAGGAGTATCGGGGGAGGGTGTTCGGATTCCGCTAAGGATAGTCCCTCCAGCGTGCACATCACTGCGTGGACAACGCGCATTTATCTATACGGGGCATAAAGAAAAACGAAGACACGCGAGTCTTGCCTTGGGACGAGAGCATGAAATATGCAACGCTCGGGGGGGAAGGATGTACGCCGGCCCTCATCAAGAATGCGCATTTGCCGGTGTTGTAGCCGCTTCGCCGGCGCTGCCTGCTTGACTGCGATGCTGGAGGGAAAGACGAGGCGCAACGGCTGGGCTTGGCTTGGCGAGCTGAGCACGCTCTTGTATACCGCACTTGCTCGCGTGATTTGCGCCGTCCGAGTGAGAATTGTAGCACGTGACCTATACACGAAGCATGGGTCGGATGTCGGGCGGGAACAGTACACGTAAGAATGAAATAAATACAAAAAAGGCGAAAAATAACGGTTGTAATTAAGGTACATGTAAGGAAAGAACATTTCGTGTAATTGAATAGTCAGAAGTTATACATGCACAGTAATTAAAAAAAACAAAAAAAATCAAAGGGAAAAGAAACTTCATTACGATAATTGAAGGGAAAGAAATTCAGTAGAGAAATCGTGTAGCGATGGAAGAAAAGAACAGCCCGGTAAACGTTTGCTATATCGTATGAGATTGAATATAGCGTCATAAACAATTCGTGAGTGAAACACATAGCCGAGGCCCCAGAAAAAAGAAAAATCGTATTCTGAAGCAAATACAGACGCTGAAGTCTTCCTTTCTGTTGCTTTTTTTTCCCGTAAGGTGGACAAAAAAAAAGGTTTGTACGGTTGCAACTTTGGGAAACAAGAAGATACAGTAGAAAGAGAGAGCACCAAAATATACCATACTACAGAAATCGACACCCCAGCGTTCACCATACGAGGTACACACATTGCCGAAAGAAATATAAATTGTCTATAGATAACATATATTGCTCTCATTTCCGGCGCGAACGCCAGCTGGTTGGTCATGGTGACCAGTCATGGTGACCAACCATCAGCTGGTCAGCAGATGCGCGTCATCTTTCCCACCGGATCTGCAGTCCAGGCTTCCTACACTTTCCATGGAAACTCCATACAGCGTATTTTCCCCCCTCAACCCTGCAGTGATGTACTCATCCGCAAACTGTCCTTAGAGAGTACATGACTTCGTTTATAAGCAGCGCACGGCGTACGTTGCCCCTAAGCAGAACGAGTGTACCTCATCGTGGTGTACAGTGAGTTCTCGAAAATATAAATCGGGAGAAAAGCACCTACTCTAGCAATAGTCGTCCAGGGCACACCCTTTGTTGTACTGCGTTAGAGACGCTGGACATGCACCTGGTCACTGTCAGAGCAAACGATACCAGGACCGTGGCCACAACGGACGTATGCGCTAAAGGCAGCCAGAGTTCTAGTTCGCTTCCTGCGTTCGACGGGCCAGAGAGATAGGTTATGATAGTGACGTGCGGAACCTCAGAATACCGCGTGCCGTTTTCCATTGCGTAACTCACTTTTCTCCCTTCCCATTACTTTAAATTCATTTTCCCCGTGCAGGGCAACAAACCAAGACCACATAAAACAAGTTATGTTTATGTTAAACAAGCTGCTGAGCAAACCGGCTGTTTTTCTCGTTAACCTCCTTCCCGTTTTTTCGTTTTCTTTCCTTTATCTCTCTCTTTCTCGCCATTTGTTCTTACAAGTGCCGTTGTTGGGCATCATTTCATGCATATTTCCCTAACCCCTATATGCTACGCCTGTCTGTCCCTAAATTATACATCTCCTTCATCGCAACCCCCACTAAACTTGTTGCAGGTCAACGCCGAGACAAATCGATGGAATTGCCGGAATTCCGCCATGTAACAGACATTCATTTGCCTCTGGAATGCTTTCCCGCTTACAAGCTCGAGGTTGCCTCCGTTAGCGAAAATGACTGCACAGCGTTAGCTTCATTTGTTTGCTCGTAGCTCCCGTTCGAGCATTGCCTCAGAAGACCTTGTACGCGAGGCACTGAAGGTAATTGCCCAAAGGGCTGCCCCGCAGTTGCATGCAGTTGCATGCAGGAAGCTTCGTTGCTACCGGAGTTACACGAGCGCTCTCGCTCCTTATCCAGCAGCCACAAGCGGTGCAGCGAAGTTCACCCTGCAGGAAAGTGTGTAGACACGTGGCGTGACCGGACAGAATGTGGTAATTGCACGTCGTCGCCAAGACAGCTTCCGGGAACGCGGGCGCCTTTTATGGTGATATTAACGGCACTCTCGTGCCGTCTGGGCACGCGTCGACACGAAAGCGTCATTTGGCTCCTTTGTAGCGATTCTCGTCCTTTTCTCTAATAACGTTTGTTCTTGTTTTCTTTTTCTTTTTTTTTCTTTTACTTTTTCATTGTCGCTGGTAATGCCTTGCGACTGTAGGGACGCACGTACTCCGTCTCGTACCACAGAGCCATTTTCAACGAAACGTTGTGGTGCGCGAAACGTTTTCTGCGAAACACGCTTCAAGCCGTTCAGCGCCACATGTCGATATATCGATTTATTTTCTTTTTAACCTACGCGGCTCGTGTTAGGACGGTGTGAGTAATTGTTTACGATGAATGCTGCTTCTGCTAAGAGCATGGCTTTCCTTGCGCGTGCGCTGTACACACAAGAAAGGCTGGTGCCGACTGTACCAGCTGTTTCGCTTGCCTTGTTCCTATGTTGCCTACACCTGCATTAATGCTTAAGGTGGACAGAGTCTTCCGTAGCCGGAACTTGCTTGACCTACAAACAGAGACGTTATCTTGAGCTTTGACCATTCTCTTGTGTTCCACTATTTTTACATATCAGCAACGTGCGTCTGAAGTTTAAAGAGCCGGTACGCTTTCCTTGTTTGCTGTGCTTCGCACAGAACATGCGCAGTCGTTAGGTCACTGTTAGAAACGGCTTTTTTTTTTTCAGATGCCTCACGCTTTCTGTTATAAACGAGTGATCCTCTGAAGGAATAATAATTTCTGACAGATCTTAGAATAATTATAGATAATGTTTATGCACGCTGGTTTGTGATCCTTAAAACTGTATGATTATGCTAGTATATTTTGGTTGTTTGCTGCAGTTGTGCATAATTTATGTTCAACTAGTTCCCCACTCCCTGTAATTCCATTGTACCTGAGGGTATAACAAATAAATAAGTTAATTATTTATTATTTAATTAATTAATCTTGAAATCTTCCTTCCTAAAGAATCTCTCGGGGATTATGCATTGATTAAGAGCATGCGACGAGAGCCTCTCGAACGTCCTCTCATTCTCATCTTTCACGCAACTTAGTATACCTTTCCCGTCACGAAAATTCTCTGACGGGCCACCCTTAATTTTTTTTTTGCCTTGGATCTCTATATGAAGCAGGAAGTTCTCTTCTCTGGCCGACTTCGGCCACATTTCTTAATTTTCGCTGCTGATTCGCTTCATTAAAGAAAGCGCAGAACAGTCAGTGTCACCTGTATGCATGTGTCGCTGTCGCCTGCTAGCAAACTAACGCCGGCGTTTTATTCGCACCTAATGACGTGACAAGGCGCCGTACTGTGTTCTTGTCCTTTGTGGACAGCTTCTGTGACGCGTTCTATCTCTTTTTGCTGCCGTCCTTGTTGCGTTGCCATCATAACTGACTCGCCCTATAGTTTACGTCACTGTACAATAATTTACACCCCTAAATAGTGAATAAGGATATAAATCTGTCTATAGTTCACACCCGTACATCCAAAAGGAGTGTAAGGGAGTAAGTTATAGACAGATCTACAGCCTTCTTTACTTTTCAAGGGTGTAAGTTATTTCGCGATGTACTATGCCTATACCAAAAGACTTGACGCTCATTCCGAAGCCTCTCACGTGCCTCGTGTTGGGTGCAGCACGCTTCCTGATTGGCAAGCCGGAGCCTGGCTCGGTGTGCAGCTTCACCATCTACGGCGACCAGAAGCGCGAGGGCGACTTCTTCTCCCCCACCTACCCGGGCGTGTACCCCAAGAACCTGCAGTGCCGCTACCGATTCCTGGGCAGCCGCGGACAACGCGTGCGCCTCGAGTTCCTGGACTTCGACCTCTTCTACGGTGGCTCTCAGTGAGTTCTCCAATTCGCGATGGTGCCTGGTATGCCGGAGAGGGTGAAAGAAAAAAGTTTAGCATGAGGGCAAGTTTCAACGCAGTATGCAGATTGGTGTAAACGGGATATGATTAACAGGGAGGGTAATTATATCACGTTTATGACCGCGTGCTGGAGGAAAGGGGAGGAAAGATTAGGACAAAGCAAACGAAGAAGCGAAAAAAAGAAAGGAACCGACAGAGCACAGGACGACCAGGTCAACGATCGCAGTCTACCGTGCGGTCTTGATGCTCTAAAGACCGGCGAATCCCAGGCATATGTGGGGAATCGGTGATAAGCGAAGCTCGCTTTGATATTTACTGAAATGCCTTCACTTCAGTTCTTCTTTTTCAATTCTATGTAGCTCAGCGGTTTTTGCTCAATGCGCGCTTTGGCTTCATTTTAAAGAAGATGATGACGCTGATGACGATGCGCCAATAAAACTGCACGACACCCAATGAGGAGGATGGGCCAATGAATCGGGTGGTTGTACGCTCAGGTATTTACTTTAAAAACAAGAACATAAAAAGGTGCAACTAAATAAAAGAGTGATGTCTAGTCTAAAGACCAGATGAATGAACGGTTAAATTTAAACGAAATAATAGATTCATCGCAAAATTTAGAATGATAGGAATTTAGAATAAGTATAATAAGAATAGCAAGGGAAAGTAGGAATTTGCACCGTATAAGTTTTGTTGCTTGAATGATATCGCTCACTGCGCCAAACACGTCTCTGTGACTAAAATCCAGTACCGAGGCATCGAAAGAGATTAATATTCCAGCCCTTAAATAAAAACCCATTTTACCGAGCGGCGCTTCAAGAACTATTTATAATCAATAATATCTACCGGTAACTGAACAAAAAATATTGATCGATAGTTTCTATTTTCTGGCAGAATTTGCATTTTGTCCACTTAACATCTTTGTTAACACTTCGCTCCTCCTGTTTCCGATTTCTTCATTTTTTACGTCTTGTTCGACTTGTCTGTTCGGGCACATAACCAGTGGCACATATATTCATTTTTGGGGATTGGTCAACAATGTTCGCATGCACAGTGCCACGTGTACAGCAGCACATTAACTAACTAACCCAACCAGACAGCTGTCAAAATATTTAGCTTTCAGTAAGTTGTCCAATGACAAACTAGTGACTTTCTTCTCTTTGCCACACTTTGCGCTCCATGGCATACTCATATCCGCGGTGAAAAATGCTTCGTAAGGCAGTCCCAGCTTGTATAGACTGCACCAAGCTCCAGCGGTAAGACGGTCGTGCAGGCTACATGTTTCCCTTACAATGCCGTTTAAGAGGCATGAGTGTTCGTACAACGCTTTGTAGGACAGCCAGAGGGCCTCGATGATCTCCACTAGAATGCTTTTCGGCAGTATTTTATGAACGGAAACGGCGCTGAAACGCTATAGACTTCGGAGAGAGAGAGAGATAGAACTTCGCTTTCAATAAAATTCTTCTCTCTCGCTCTCAGCTTCCCCTACCCTTCCGCAATATATGTGCCTGCACGGTGCAGATAAGGCCACGAAACGTCCTGTCAGTGATATACTGGCAGAAGGTTGTAGCAACGCTACTAGAACCAAACTTTGGTTCCAGTAACGTTGAGTTGTAGGTACGGTTCCGTGTCTGTAGCTCCTTCAGCGATCCGCAGTAGCGTAAAGCTCGCGCTTCAGACTTACGCAGTTACGTGCTCGTACGCTGCGCGACGCAGTTGTCCTTTCGACTACGTGAAGATATACGACGGCAACTCGAGCGAGGACACGCTGATCGGCACCTACTGCGGACAGCAGCGCAACCTGGTCGTCTACTCGTCGGCCTCAAACCTCTACGTCAAGTTCACTACGTTGCGACGCATGGCCGACAGCCAGAACCGGGGATTCGCCGGGTGGTTCGAGTTCGGCGAGAAGTTCGTCAACCTCGGTGAGCTCGACACCCACGCACTCATCTCTTTTTTTTTTCTTTTTTTGCCCAACTATACGGCTGCTCTAAACAAGTAACGTGAGGGAGGCTTTCCTCGGCTCGTAACCTAAATTTCGAAACTATGCATTTATTGAAGCATTGTTGGAAGCATTCTTGCGTCTATTGGCGCTAAAGTTCTACGAACGTACATCGGTCTCGGAGAGAGACAGAGGACGCTCTTTAATGAGTGCTAGATATGTTTGCCTGGCCATGCGCCTAGTCTGCCACTCCAGGTAGCAAGGGTGGTAGATCTCAAGGCAGCTGTGTCGTTCAAGCCGTACTTGTGCTGGACGCTCATATAAGGGTGACAAGTGCTTACCGCTGTATATTTTGCTAAACATTGATTGTATGCTGCAGTAGGAGTAACAAAACACAAATCTTGTCGTAAAGCTTAGCCGAGGTTCCTCCTGATTGAAAAACAATACGCTAATACATAAATGCCTAAATCTCACAAAACACTAAATGCGCAATTACGACAGAATTATCCATTGCGCATATCCTTAATTTTTCGAGGCTACGTGAGAGAAATGTATTAAAACATTATCGTGATGCTAATGGCCAGAACTTAAGTGCAATTAAACTGTAAGCAGCTGTGTCGTCCTCACTTGTGCTAGTGCAGCAGCACAAAAAAAAAAGAAAGAAAAACAACGTTTATTGCTTGCAGTTATATAATTGAATGAAATCGATGGAACTTTGCAACAGAAATGGCTTGTACGAAAGCTGGCTCTAAATTAGCGTTGAGCTCCTCGAGGGTCGCGACAGCTCATGGAACGATCGAGGCAATAGTGAAATGAACAAGCTGTTGCGTTTTTGTTATTAGGTTGCCCACTAAATGAAACTACTGGAGCGTCTGGTTTTCCTGGCGATGGGTTGATCACGGTCCCGACACGAGCACTACTCGTAAATTGTATAGCGTTAAATAAATGACAGGACTCAAGCAGACACGACACAAATTCAACGTACGTCGTCTTTGCTCAAACCTCTGCCTTTTTTCACCTTTATTATTCTTCAGTACTAATGAACCCGACCAGACACTATTGGTAAATAAGGCAGAAAGCTGGGCTAATTAGTTTGAATATTTTGGAATATTTGAAGCGCTGGAAAAGACGGAAGCACATAACATGAAGAATCATCAGGTGAATCAAGTGTCTCAGAAAGGCTGGCCAGATGAGGCACTTCGTTCTTCGTCATGTAACTTCCATACCAGAATATGTCAAAGTTTACGTTGAACTGAGCTAGTTGATACGAATTCATTTCCCCAGCACAGCGCTAACAAACAACGAAGCAGAGAAGACACACGAAAAACGACAATACAGCGCTGAGTAAATTACAGATCGCCGATTCAGGAAACAATCACTATGAACGCGCAAGTGTGTGCTTAAGGCATGCGCCATCTCAAATTCTAGCGTCTCATCCAACACACCCATCACCGGCGTTCCAGAAGTGCTGTTTCACTATCTAGTAGTGAATTAAGGAACCTCCGTTTACAGATCTATCACTACTCTGCTTTATAAATTATACGCTTCCATAAACCCGCAGACACAGAGACAGACATAAAGATTATTAAAGCGTATATATATATATATATATATATATATATATATATATATATATATGTTCAGGCTGTGTTATGGAAGTGAATATAAGTCCTGCACCCGTACTCTATCGATCATGTTGTGTGCTTCCATTTCTCCAGCGCTGTAACTATATATGTCAAGCCACTCTTGGCAAATAATGTGTCATTGAATGCTGCTGCGAAAATTTCCAAGCACCCACTCGGTCGTTTCATATGCGCTTGCTCTTATAAGACCGTAGGCACTCGATGGGTAATGTTTTGAAGCGGCCTAATCCTGAAGGCAGTCTTCAGATGTGGGCGTTGTGGCTCTGATGTTCCGGGTTCAGCCCTGCGTCGTGGCGACGTATTCGACGCGGATAAACAATGCTTCTGCAAGGGATGTCCTACAGGGCGACATACGGCAGAGCGGATTTTAATGCGAAAGTGCGCCTAAGGTGTCGCGTTTAATCCTCAAATGCCTCGGCGAAAACTACCTAACGTCAACGTGACACTTCATTTTTTTTTTTGAAGATTTTTTTAGTGCTTTTGCGATCTGTTACACGTCACACGAGTAAATCGGGTGGTGAAATGCCTGTATCACACCTTCGAGGCTCAAAACATACCTATACACTCACTCACTCACTCACTCACTCACTCACTCACTCACTCACTCACTCACTCACTCACTCACTCACTCACTCACTCACTCACTCACTCACTCACTCACTCACTCACTCACTCACTCACTCACTCACTCACTCACTCACTCACTCACTCACTTGCTTGTATGCTTGCATGCTTGCATACTTGCATACTTGCATGCTTGCATGCTTGCATGCTTGCATGCTTGCATGCTTGCATGCTTGCATGCTTGCATGCTTGAATGCTTGCATGCTTGCATGCTTGCATGCTTGCATGCTTCCATGCTTGCATGCTTGCTTGTTCAATCGCTCGCCGCGCGGTTCTTCTCTGATGAATCCGCGCTCGATAAACACTATCTCGCATGCTCCGCACGAACAGCAGTCGCCGGATTCCACGTTCAATGAAAGCGAAGAACCGGAAACCAATAATCTACAAGCGAGACCACAACAAACAAGTAAGCCCGCCGGAGGGCAAACACGGAATCAATCACTAAATGGAAGAGACGGCTGTTTAATGTTTGAGGTGGACTTACCGGCTGTCTCTTGGCAGCCGCATTTCCTTGAAGGCAGAACGTCTTTCGGGGGCGGGGGGGGGGATAAAGGGGGGGGGGGGGAAGCCGCAGTCGCGCGAGAAACACACGTCGTCCTTAATTTTCTTCTTACCTTGCAACGTAGTTGTCACAAGCAAGGTTCTTTCATTACATTACATCGCAATATTTCGGCGCAACAAAAGCAAAAAAGGCAGAAGTCGCAGTTTCGCCCGAAAGACGAAGCATCGATTGCGACAGCAAATTAATAGACAGCTATACAAAGTCAGGATAGTAGTTTTATCGGCCGTATAAACTTGCTAACATTCGCTTACTAACTAAATTAAGAAGCATGCTGATCAGCACGCACAGGCAAACACTCGATGAGCGCGGACACTCGCTGTCAAAACGCTGGTGTGAGGAAGCGCGGCGGCAGCGAGCAAAGTGACCTTCGTGCAGTCCATCGCTTTAACCCAAACTGAGCGGCGAGAACGCAGCACGCACAAAGGTATGATCCGTCGATGCGCCTAGACTCTGCCCTCAACGCAGATCGCTTTCAAGATATTGCACGCGCGGACGCGGAACTACGCAGTTGCTGTGGGAGTAGAATGCCGCCCCCCTCCCCACTCCCCACAACCTAGCGCGCGACGGAAGATGGCGCGCTTCCTTCCCGCTTTCCTCACTTTCGCGCGCAAGATTGAGCCGCGATCGTTGGCTTCCCTCGTACGCTTTCACTCGCACGTACGCGTACAGCGTACGGCGCGCTGAGACGGTGTTATCGCCCTTGGACGTTTTACGAAACATCACGGTGACGGCGACGCAGACCGCAAAAATTCGCCTGGAGTGTCTATATAATTGCTATTGCAATAAAAAATATGGTATTTTCGCTGGGATTGATTCTTAATGAGAGATAACATTTGCTCTAATGATCCAATGAGCATGCAGCAGGGTAACATTCTCCAACCCGGCATCAAATTACGTGCTGACTCATAGCCCCTTTATCAGACATAGATGGCGCAACATTTCGTAACATTCAAATATCATACGCCTTGGAAACTTCTTTCTTTTCGTTAAATACCTTTTCGGACATTTATTTATTTCATTAGTTCACCTACGCACTCTTTTTCCGACTCACTCATCCAATTAATCAGTAAGATCATAACAATAATCCTCTCCTTTGCTAACCAAATCAATAATACGTGTTTAAGGAATAGTACAGGTCTAGGCAAAGCTATGAGAGGGTGGCTTAGACAGAAAGTTGGGCCAATAGCGAGGTTTGTGGGACATATGTCCAGAGCATTTTGTGGATGCGAAACGCTAAATAGACACGAAATGCGCTGGATATCTAGCTACTTTCACAACACAAACGTAATACAATTTATCTGGACAACGACTATAGCCCAAGAGCGAAGCAGTCAGTCATCCAGGCCATGTACCAGATTGATTCACGACGTAAAAAGCATCGAGGCACAAACTGAAGTGCGTCAAAGTCTCCCAGAGAAGTCACAGAGTATACCGTAAAAAGCAAATTAATAAACTAGACATAGTGAAAGGAAAAACAATCACGCGGTTTTTCTCAAAATACCAGAGAAAAGAACAGAAAAAAAATACATATACTTTCGCTGACGAATTCATTTTTCGCCGTGCGAGATTGAGCCAATCATAAAGAAACGAAAAAAGAACAAAATATGGACACCATAGTTCGTTCAACCTGGATAGAACTTTGGCAATTTTGGCAATAAGGAAATGGCTGATTGGAAATTTCCGCCTCCGTGAGCAAGCTCTTTACAAGGATTACGGAAATTGGGATTTAGGAATGAATGTCGTTCAGCGAAAACAGACTGCGTTTTCATTTACGGAACCACGAAAGTGAAATCGACCCGATTCCCCCACTTCTGTACTAGGGAAGTTACTTTCGTATAAAACACTCGTGTAGTGTTCTATTCAAAGATCTTCGCTTGCGCTATAAACGACCATAACCGATCCACGATTCGCCAGCATATGGTTCACGAACGACTGGACAAGCTCTTTATGGACGCGTTTCTATAGACCAAACCCCGCCTTGATACAATTAAAGGGGCACGAAATAGAATCAACAAGTCAGTTTAGAACGATAAAGTATTCTTTCAAAACTAACTTGTTCGTTCATTTAGCAGTGACAGGTTAATTAAAAGAAGAAAAAAAAACGAAACGTAAATCTCTTTTTTTTTTTTTTTTTGCGTCGGAACTCCAGTGCCGGTGTCAATGCGACGTCACAGATTTCAAAGTTTTTCTTTTTTTCGTATTTGAACCATGGTGGACCTGTTAAACTTTTTGAAGCTCGCTAACATCAGTCTTTGGCTCTCTTAGAATACAATATACTCCATCTTTACCGATAAATGGAATTAACTAGGCACCGGCAGACGCGGTCAAAATAGATGACGTCACGTCATGACGTCAGACGGCGTCGCCACACGACCTTCGTTTTTCGCGTTCTTTTTTTTTTTTTTTCTGGCATACCAAGACACTTCTCACGATAAGAGTCGCTCTTATTTATTAATTTTTTATAATATAAGAGGGTAATTTATTAATACAGATAAAATTATTTTCCTCTACAGTGTACCTTGTGCGGTCGTGAATCGCGGCCTGCTTTACTAACGTTACTAGGGCTCCCATGCCCTCAGAGATTCCCTAGAATCTGCTTTATATTCATTAACGATGCTATCCATCGTCAGCACTTAGCTGTCGCCATCAAAGAATCACCTTTGTGCTTGGAGGCTCTCTGCGGACTCTGAGTGCGCAAGGCACCAAAGTACATAACGCAATAAAAAAACATTCTCAGGAAAACGACGACTACTCGCTACAAATAGAAATTTATGACCGGCACAAATACAGCAGCATTACTTTTTTTTTTTTTTGCTGAGAACCACTGCAGCCATTTCATGAGAAGGGAACATTTGCGCAGTTTTTTCTTCTTTTTTTTCTCTCAAGTAGTCGCGCGTTCGCTTGCGTAATCAAAACGAGCCACACCGAAGCCCATTTCCTCCGCGGCCATGCATGCACGCCGGGCGCGGTCTTTGGCTTTTACGCGCAATGTAATTTCCTCTGTGGTCGCAACCACATGGGCACTATAAAGAGCTCTCTAAACCACGCAGTTCTTTTTTTTTTTTCTTCTTATTTAGTAATATTGGGTCGGTTCTCGGTGCAAAAGAAATAACCAATAGAAACGCAATTCTGTCTCCTAGGAACAGTAAAGCGTTGAGACACACCTTTATGAAATGCCGTCGTGGCTTCGAGGGAACCGCTCTTTATTAAGGCGAAAGCCTTATATGCCCCATGAAGTGAAAAATCCGCCGTCCGCTGTCATCATCCGATGGTACCAAAGCCCACGTGACCAAGTGATGATGTCACGCTCCCGGCGCTGGACCTGCTGCGGCTAGCACTGCGAAATCCCATGGTGAACAGCCACGTTGTCGGACGGACGTCGAGGCCCACACCAAAAAATCCGTTCAGGCCCACTCCCAAAATTGTATTAAGGTTGATAAAAGTGTATTAAGGTATATTGAAGTGGAATAAGATGAATTAAGCTGGATTAAGGTGGATTAAAGTAAATTACCGTGGATTAAAGTTAGTACAAATTAGCGCAAGGTGGATTAAGGTAGGTTTAATGTAAGGTGACGGCTTACAGAAGTCATTATACTTTCGCATTCAAATCACGTAAGGATACTTGAGTGACTGTCAACTTTTTATATCTGTGGTACCCACGCATATTTTCTTATTTTGATGATAAGTCATCATAACTGATTTCTGCCCTTTTCTATCGCCTAGCTGTGCAGAAGTGGCAGGATAGAACGTATCCCTTCTGGCCGACCTCTAGCTTTCCAGTTAAGGGTGTCAGATAAATCGTATACCGAACGCATCAAGATTGATAACCTGAGATACTAGGCTACGTGGCACAAGCCTCAATATATCTTTTCCTTTTCTTGTTATCTCTTTCTGTTATCTTTTCTGCATTTGTTTTCCGCATTTCTTGTATTCTAGCTCCGCTTGCGTTCCTATTGGGAGCTTTAGGACAATCGGCTCTTCGGGTAAGCCATGTTTCCGTGTTTTAATCAACTAAAGGAAACGAAGCCTTGGTTACTGGAGCATTTTGTTTAGGCTATCACCAGGCATTTATAGTGCAAGGCTGACCTTGTAACTATTCTTATTTTTCTCTGTATTCTTTCTTTCTTTCTTTCTTGCGCAGTTTTGGTCCGATTTGCCAGATAAGGCGCGGAAATGTTTTGTGTACCGCCAAGCACAACGCGGAACTCGAGGCTACGCCAAAAAGACAAGTCCAGCCACCGCAATATCTTTCCGTGCTGCCTTGTTAGACTACAAGACGGTGTACTAAATTTCTCCGCTCATAATGTGGAATGTTGGGCCAATTGTTGACTAATCATCATACCGTGTGGGTGGATGTCGTGTGGGGGCAGCGAGTGTCGTGTATTCTTGTGTCGCCTCTCCGCTTTGTCGTGGTCAGTGCGCTGCTTCAACCACACGGTATGATGATGCTCCGCTCGTGTTTTACAATTGTGCGTGCAAACGAGAAAATACGTTCGCGTGAAATTAAACATCGGGTCTGCAGGTCGCGTTGGCAAAACGTACTGCAGGTGGTCGATATGCATCCGGCTGTGTCATTGAAAGCACACAAGCGCGCCTTATAAGCCTTGCGGGGCCATGTCGATATGATTATCCAATGTACGCACACCGGTCGGTCGGGGGGCCCTTTGCATACGAAAAGCTGTGAAATGGGCCTACTTCACTGTAAAATAATTTGCACCCTTAAACGTGACAAAAGGTGGAAATCCGTTTTTAACTCACGCCCTTGCACCTGCATAGGGGTGTAAATCTGTCTATAACTATTAACTCACGTCCTTACATTGTGTCTGAGTATAAGGGTGTGAGTTATAAACAGAATTACACCTTTTTATCACTTTTTAGGGCGTAAATTATTTTACTACAATGCCTCCTATAAGCTGACGTCATATCTTGCGCGCACAACGCCACAACGCACGGCTTCAGTATGAATAATGAGAGCAGACTGAAAAAAAAATTAAGCCAGTTTCACGCTTGTGAAATCTGATGAAACAGCGCAGGTCTGCAAGCGTGGGTGTATAGCGTAGTGGGTATGACGCTCGCCTTCGGACCCTGAGTACCCGGGTTCAAACCCCGCCTCTCTTTCTTCCTTTCTCTCTATCTGTGTACCTCTCTCGTTCTCTTTCTCTCTCCCTTTCTTTCTCTCTCTTTCTATTTACAGCGGCCAGCCGCGGTACTGGCCGCTGTAGGCATTGTGAGTGTATTCGCGGGTTTTCTTCGAGCTCGGAAAAACACTTTTATGTAGCACGTTTTGAGTAGCAGAAAGCTGCATCGGGAGTTTCTCATGTTGCTGTGCAATTTTCTCAGTGACATTACTCCTCTAATTGTAATAATTAAGAAGTTGGTTAATTAATTAAAACTAGTTGCATAATTAGGGTAAATGTAAAAAAAATAATCTGAGGATCTCCAAGCTACTGCAAAAATTATTACCTTGGTTCTAGTTCAGCTACGTAGCCCCCATATGTATATTTTCAAAGTTTGGCCCAAGTTAAGTGAAACACCCTGTATAATCGGCGACGACGTTAAAAAATTTTCGATTAAGTAAGCGCGTCTAGCCCCTAACGACAACTGGATAGCATTGATAAAACTTGGATATAACAACCGCGCGCGTGATATCTGGTGACTCACACCACGCGCACGCCAGTTGAGGCGCGAGCGTCACGTGATCTGGGCGATTTCATGTCGCGCGCGGCTAATCTTGCCTGCGCCAACCAATCAGGTGCCCCTCTATCTCCTAGTGCACCTCTATCTCCTAGCTTAACGCACCAGAATAAACTAACGTCTGGGTTAAATTTATTCGATGTCGCAACGATGTTAGGGCCGCAGACAAAACGTGTATCCGAAGTTTTGGCAAAGAGTCATTCTAAAACTCTTTAAAACTAATTCAGCGTAACCTCGGCGTTACGTTGCCCTGAGCAATACTGTTATTTTCGCGGAAATAAATGTAGAATATGCAAAACTCAACGCAATAACGATAGAATCCGGAACATCCCCATAAATTGTCCTTCTGGGGCATTTGGGGCAGATACCATGAAGCCGTGACCGCTACTTGCCAGGGCAAAAGAATAAACAATTTTTAGTGTTGCGGGGCCCGAAGTCGTCCTCACCGCCATGAAGAAGCAGCGGGGGTTAATGTGAACAAAAACAAGTTGGAATAGACCACGTTACCAATAGATTAACTCAACGCTAACAAACTCCTTCGGGTCCCTTGCAACCGTCCCAGTCTGCTGGCCGATCAGACGTAGCCCCATCTGGGCGCACGCTCCCTGACATGGCCCGTAGCAACCTCCCCGCCGTTTTTGTTGGTGTCGTCGGCTTATGAAACCACGGCCGCGCTTGCTTCAACGTGCGCACATCATGTGACCAGTCAGTTGATGAAGTCTCGTCATACGGCGGCGGCTGCCGATCAAAGATTCGTATCGCCGATCGGTGGCTCGTCGGCGATCACGACAGTGTTATTTGCTTACCCAGCAAATTCCTTGACTGGACGTTATTTGAACAAAAATAAATAACAAAAATCATATACGTAAGGGCAGAGTTCGTCGAGTCGGCAGCTCCGGGTACTCACGGTCAGAAGGCGAGCGTCATACCCAATACGCTATGCACCCACGCTTGCACAGCTCCGCTGTTTCATCAGATTTCACAAGCATGGAACTGGCTTAATTTTTTCTTAATAGTCCGCAATAAAGTTTCGGTTGTTCAACATCCGATTTGCATTCGAACGCTAGAGTGAAAACAGTGCCAAGGCGAGTCCAAAAAACCTCCTTGGGCGTTTTCGTGTGCACAGAGAAGAAACTGTGCTGTCCGGATTTTACTTAGGCGCCTTCGTGCGTCAGAACGTGAATAACTGTAGCTTGAGCTATTCATCTACAAACGTACCTTTTTTTCCAAATTGCTAAAAGTTTACTGTTTTCTATATTTGGCCTCGCCTTGCAGTCAAAGCACGGCGTTGTAGTCCATCGCTCAGGCTGTGGCAAAGTCAGATGATGAGCCGGGTTATTTCTGGTACGCGACGCAAAGCTAAACAGCGTCTGCTCCTGCAGGCATGTATCGTCTGCTAACTTCTAAACTCTTTGAGTCTAGGCTAACATCACTGCTTGAATTTTTTTTTTTCGTGTCTCGCAATCACGCGGCTCGCGTAAGACGCCACGGCCTAAGTAAAAACATGAATGTCCATACCTAACTCGCTTATAAATTCTGGCGGATAACCCTCCCCTTGCTGTTTATTTGTTATAAATCTGAATTCCTGCGCAGAACGCACTAACGTGAACGAAACACGCGCATTCAATTCTTGTTTCTTATAATGAAAGCTTCAAACGCCCGCTCGTAAAAAAAAATATTTTTGGTGCGCAAGCACCTACTGGTATGTTGCGGCGAGTTCAAAAGCAACAAGAGAGGCAAGCCCTCAATCCGTGCCCCTTCTTTCCGCGGTTTAAACACGTCATCGTAAATGAAAAGCGATTTTTTTCTTTTCTTTTTCCTCGAGTACTGCGAAGTCGTAACGACAACGGAAAGCTCGGGAACAGAAGCCACGAGGCTGGAAACGAGGAGAGAGGGAAAATAAAGCGAATGAGAATGAAATCCAGGCCGTCGGAGAAATCGAAACAGAAATGACAAAAAAGAGAGAGAAAGAAATGAGATTGAAGGAGGCGCGTGAGCTTATAGGGCTGAGAAATTTCTCCGACAGATTCGAAACTGGGCCCTTTTCGTTTCTTCCATTCGACGGTATAGGAAAGGGAAGCCATGAGTGCGTGCTCGAAATGTGATTGGCTTAATTCACTCCTGTTTCGCGGCGCTGCCTCGAAGCGTAAAAGCACCACGTAGTCTTCGCTCCCTCTTCGTTCCCTGTTCTCCCTCTTTCGTTTCCTTTTTTCCCCCCGTTCTGTACGCCCGAGAGAAGGCGACCGGGAGTGCGCACACCGGAATGCTGCTTCGACGTCGTCATCGGCAGCGGCAACGAGATCCATCGATTACCTGCCACTACCGCGGTGGCGCAGACGAGTTCGAGTGAAACGCGACGACCGAGCGGGCGCTTTTCGTGCCCAAAACGAGGAGCACAATTGACAGCGATATGTGCGCGTGTGTTTTCATTTCGCGTGAATGCGTGTGTGCTCTGCACTTGTTTGTGTCTGTTAGTGCGCCGTCGTGTGTATGAGCTTGAGTGTGCGCGCGCTTGCGTGTGTGCGTGCGTGCGTCTTTCAATGAGCGTATTTTGCCGTCGTGGATATCTGCTGTACATGCATGTCAAGTCCCTGTATTTCACCTTTTTCTCAGCTTTTTTCCTTATTTGCCCAGCCGCCAGAGTCCGTGCTTTACCAAGACAGTAAACAGACAATCAGAAGTCATCAGAAAGAAAGTGAGAGAAACAGAGACGCTGAATTGGATGCAAAAAAAAAATGGAACGAAGAAAAGACCATGGAGATTTAGAAGAATGGGAAGAAAGAAATTAGAAGGCAAAAATCTGTACGATAACACGAAGGGAAGTGCCTGGCTATTTGAGGCTCGATCTGGTTGCCTAAGGACAGAAAACATACCGGAGCAAATATTCGCAACAAGACGTCGCATGTGTATGCTGCAGCAAAAAGAATCCGGAGACCACTCAGCACATCCTAATAGAATGCGAAGGGATTCACCCAGTGAGACCTGGAGGTAACTTACACCTTCCAGAAGCGCTTTGATTTAAAGTGGACGGAAGTATCAACCGGTCAGCAGTCGAGATAAGCAAGATACGTTTAGAGTATTCGTGGGGGAAAAAAGCAGGGAAGAAATTGATACGGCCGGATCCGTTACAGGCATAGGTAGCGATACAAAGTAAATTGAGAAGCTTTGAAGAAGATAAAAAAGATTAAGGCGATGCACAAAAAAAAAAATCTAGAATGGGAAACATGTACAGTATGCCTGATTAAATCAAGCAGGCCAGGTGACTATTTGTCACCGCCCCGTTTCAGAGGGATACCCATAAATCATCATCATCATCACCACTTCGCGTTGGCTGTCTAAAGCATTCGTCCATATTCTTCCACGCTTCCTCCCCCCTCCCCGTTTTTTTTTCTTTCTATTTCGTTAATTCTTCATTTGTTTCTTTCTCTTTTTCTTTCTTTTTTTTGTGTGTGTGTGTGTCTGTGTGCCTGTGTTCTTAGACGTGCTACACGGGGTCCCACTTTTTCTGGCGTTGATGGAGAGGCCACAGAACACGAATGAACGTTAACAAAAAAAGATCAGAAAAACTTATTTGCGCCGGATAAATTCAGGGCCGGAGAAGCTGGACGAGAGCAAAGTGAGCTGAGAGCCACTGCAGGTACTCTCAGGAATAAGAAAGACCCTCCCCCACCCCCCCCCCTCCCCCGAAAAAAGGTGGTCTTGTGGGCTCGAGAGTTTGACTGAGGTATGCTTGTACACCTTCTCATCTGGCGCTGCCGCGAATAATCTCTCAGAAGACAACTCTTGCTTTGCGAATGTGTGTTCCTTGTACGTTAGTTATCCAAGAACGTTTTTGACGGGTCACATTCTCTTCTGTTCCATCCTATGTTTTAGTTTGGTTTTGCTAAACGTTTTTACCGTTAGTTTCGGTCACGTTAGCTTGATGGCGTAGTTTTACTTCTTGTGGGAATCTTACCGATAAGCAAATGATTGGATTAAAATTTAGACCATTCTTTTGACCTCAACCCCGAGTAATCCATACGGGAAGCGCATCATTTTAAAACATTGGTCATTTAAGTAATATTAGCAATTCCAAGTAACAATTTATTAAATTAGGAACTTTGGACCGGTGAAGGTTGGTACTGTGAAGTACACGAAACAATGAACGCCACACTCTCTTAAGGAGTACAAAAACAAGCCTCGTATCTTTCTGAATGAAACTATGCAGCTGGATCTGTATGTCCACAGCTGGCTTCAGTTACTCAAGGGCTTAAAGGTGTGAGACTTTCGAATTTACAATAGTCAAGACTCACAAACAACGATGTGCTTTTATTAGCTAAAAATTTAAGAAATCGCAAGAATCCAGCAAAACACACAATTAACAATCGGTTCTATTGCTGTTTAACCTGTTCTAACGACCGCATTACATGATTCTTCAAGTACACTGTTCACATTGCTCCTTCAGTCGGAAGTATTCCTGTCTTGAGTGCTTGAACACAAGCAACCAAGCAACAAACAACTCCTTACGACTATAAAGGACGTTACATACCCGCGTTTTATACCATGTTCACACCGTTCTATTTGCTTTACGCGTGATTTAAATTACTGCGTTATTTAAGAGACACCGGACTGCGTGACAAATTATGACAAGTTGGCAGCACACTGTGTGACGTAAAGTGTATTAGTGGGACGTTGACACTATTTAACGCTATAACGCCTTCGCAGACTGCGTGCGTGCGTGCGTGCGTGCGTGCGTGCGTGCGTGTGTGTGTGTGTGTGTGTGTGCGTGTGCGTGTGCGTGTGCGTGTGCGTGTGCGTGTGTGTGTGTGTGTGTGTGTGTGTGTGTGTGTGTGCGTGTGTGTGTGTGTGTGTGTGTGTGTGTGTGTGTGTGTGTGTGTGTGTGTGTGTGTGTGTGTGTGTGTGTGTGTGTGTGTGTGTGTGTGTGTGTGTGTGTGTGTGTGTGTGTGTGTGTGTGTGTTCACGCAAGCCGCCCACTCGTACGGGCAACAAATTTGAAATCCAGTTTCCGTGCTGAAACTCGGCCGCGACCCGCAAACTCTTAACGCTGACATAACCTCTTTCATATTTGCCTATGCTATATGTCTTCGCACCCCTTTTGATTACGAGCATGCCGCTTATGTACTGCATATAAGCAAAAGGAAGCGCTAGTGGCGCTGGCTGTTCGGAGGGTCGTTACTGGCACTGGCCGAAATTACTGCCCCGAACTGCGGTTCACTTCACGCATAGTAACAACGGGGAAGATGCTGACGTCATTACCTTCTCTACAATACGTTTGGAACTTGAGCAGCTTACGCTCTATCGCAAATCTCGTTTACGCTCTCGACAGAACTGCGGAAGCCAAGAGTGGGCACCTGGAGGCGTTTCGCCCGATCGATCTATCGATTTGTAATCTCGACTGAGCTCAGAAAGAAAAAAACAAGAAGCAAACGATGACAGAGGCTCTTCTGGTCATTTGCACCTTCACGGTACGGCACCACAGATGGCGATCTCCATTACTGGCTAATGCGCCTGAGGTGTAAACAGGGGGAACGAATGAAAATAAAATGAGGCACGACAGCGACCTTACTTGTTTTCGAATTTCGAACTGTTTTCTTTCCTTTTTTGTAGATAGTTGTGGCCTTTGTCCAAACTACGGAGCAGGGAAAGCGATGCCCATCGCATTTATGCGCTAGCAAAGCCGCCGCTGTTGATTCTACTTGAGGATATTATTCGGGCACGGGACAACGCCGTAAACCAACTGTGAAACAACGAATAATGAGAAATTCGCCATCACGTGACGCACAGTCGCAATTCATAAATTGGTGGGCGGTTCTATTAAAGACGATAGTCTTTCTAGGCTACCTAAACGTGAAAAACGTTGTCTGTCTGTCACTCGATTCAACCGCCCGGCCAAAACCAACCAAGCTACTACCAGTGGTGGCACGGAGTCATACACGTCAACATGATACAGCGCAAAGGAAACCTCAGGCATTTTTGACGTAAAATATATGTACATAACCGTGATCAGCAGCGTTCATTTAATTAAGAATACACATTGGGCTGGTTTTTACGTTAGTAAATGAAAAATCAACGCGTTAGAAATGCTGTCGAAGAGACGCTACGCGTTAAAAACAAGCCAACTGAAGCCGCGGCTTTGTAGCCGGCTTTAAGCCAACAGTAATAAAAGGTCCCAACAGAATGGCGCGAGAGCAGGACGAACGCGAGAAATTTGAATTGAATTCAGCAAAACCTCCATTGCATCCATCATGGGAGGAGTGAGAGGGGAGGGGAAGAGCGTGAGGGGTGGGAGGGAAGAGAAGAGAGGGTGTTACGTATCAGGGGTGGCAGAAGACTATCGTCTTTCGACGTCATTTGCAGCGAAGCAAGCAGATATGCGTCAATTTTTTTACTTCTGCACGACGGTGTACATGTGAGACACTGTATGTCGATACCACACGCGACAACGTCGTCTCTGCTGCATGTGGCGTTTCTATGCGATGCTTCAGTGCAGAGAAATGATGCCCTTAAAACTTCGACTCTTCTGTTGACCATTCTGTGCATTCTCTTGGTGCACTCGGCAATAGGTTCAAGCTATACAGCTTTACCTCATGAAGACCCAATGATATTCAGGGCAGGACAAACTTTACTGGCATGAATTTCTCTGGTAGGCAAGGTTAATACATTTGACCAAGTTTTCAGATGTTACCTGGCAAAGATTATTGCTCAATATGCTAAACAACGGAGAAGAAAAGTGTCAACGTAGACATCAGCTGTTTCCCAATTTCGTGTTTTTCTTTCGTTCCTTCTAAACTTCGTTGATTTGATTTCACATTTAGTACGCCGCAAAATCGTTTAACAAACCACCGGTAGGGCTCTCTAAGGCTCTCATCTGAGGTTTAGTATAAGCGTTAACACTTAACAGATAACAAGTCTTCACAATGCTGGAATATTATTTTAGCGTTACATTCGTCATGATTACGTGATGCTTAATGCTCCTACGTCCCGCACCTCTTTACAGATATACTACTTAGTAGCGTAGCCGATTGATCTAGTTGGTGTTGCATCATTGGAGATTCTTTGTCTCCGTTAAACGTTCGCGCTTCGCACAAATAAAAAGATACTCTACATCTTGTGTGAGCAAGCTCGGGCAAACAAAGAAACGCCTACGCCGTCTATACTGCAACCGTGCCTCAGCACCCACGAGGTGCCGAGGAAGGGGTGGCACACACATGTCGCAATGGCGCAGGATTGAGCGATCTCTGTGATAAGGTTTCTTCTCCGTGAATATTCCTCTCTCTCTCTCTCTCCTCAGCATTCGTAAGGCTGCTGTGTTACGGCCGCGACGCATCGAAAGCACGAACGATGGCATGACCGGTCGCTCATTTCTTACTCTACACCTGCAACAGCGTATAGGCAGAGCAGGGGCTTCAGGGTACGAACCCTGCATCCCTGCCCCCTACCTTAGAGTCCTAGGCTGCCGTGTATGCATACGTATGCATGCAAGCATGCATGTACGTATGTATGTATGTATGTATGTATGTATGTATGTATGTATGTATGTATGTATGTATGTATGTATGTATGTATGTATGTATGTATGTACGTACGTACGTACGTATGTATGTATGTATGTATGTATGTATGTATGTATGTATGTGTGTGTGTGTGTGCGTGTGTGTATGTATGTATGTATGTATGTATATATGTATGTATGTATGTATGTATGTATGTATGTATGTATGTATGTATGTATGTATGTATGTATGCATGCATGCATGCATGCATGCATGTATGTCTGCCACCAGAGTCCCCTCCTAAACTCCGCTGATACAGTGACCATAACCCACAGAGAAAGAAATGGAGTGTAAAAATTTACCTAGATGCCAGAAGGTGCGAGGCAGTGAACAGGAATGACCGCACGACCCCCTGTTATGAATAAAAAGACAAAGAAATCGAGCCTCACGACGCAGAGCCCCCTCCCTCCAGATAGTTCCATTCGGGCACGCGATATCGCATTTCACGCGCGGAGCACCGGGTTTCGCCCCGCTGCCTACCAAATAGCCGCGGCCTCCTGCGCCGCGGGAATGGAATCCGCGCGTCATTTGCAGCCATTTGCCTAAAACGGGCAGCCGACGCACTCTCGTCTCTTGAGGACCGAGACACGCGCGCCTGCGCATTCTTCTTCTGGAGAGCGGCTCGCCTGTATTTAAGTGGCCGTTTCTTCAAATCTCGCCGTATTTGCATTACTCGCTGCATTCGCGTCGTCTCTTGGAAGATATTGCATTAAACATGCCGTGTCTCTCCCCTTTTCTTTCTTTTTTTGCAGATTTCATCAAGAAGAATGACGGCGAGCACATTCGGGGAACCGGTGAGTGTCCCACTTTCCTTATTATGGCGGCGCTTTGCTCGTCTTGCCCTGCCGCCATTACGTGTGTATACTCCTCATCCTTGGATCAGTGTCCTCCCGAGACCTCCTGAAAGAAAGAAAGAAAGAAAGAAAGAAAGAAAGAAAGAAAGAAAGAAAGAAAGAAAGAAAGAAAGAAAGAAAGAAAGAAAGAAAGAAAGAAAGAAAGAAAGAAAGAAAGAAAGAAAGAAAGAAAGAAAGAAAGAAAGAAAGAAAGAAAGAAAGCTTAAAATTGTCAGGCAATGGCAGCCAGCTGCGCGGAGGCTCATACTCTTCTTTTGCCTTCGTTTCATTTCATGCTTCAGCAGTGCTCACAATAGCGGGCTCGTAAAGGCACGTACAGGGCCCATCTCTTAGGCCGAATCGCTCTATGGTGACCATATATACTACAATACCTATTATACGTAGATAGAGTCATATAGAGTTTTCACACAAACAATTAGAGGCACGTCTGGCGCCAGTATCTATACGAGAGCTGCATATGGCAGTTCAGCCAATATGGAAATAATGGATAGATAGTGGTACATGAGTTGGCCTAAAATTCGCCCGTGTGGCTTGAAACAAGTTCGTGACTTTGCCAAATCGACTACTTCAACAAAGTGTTGCGTTATCCCTCGTTGCACGCCAAGAGTAGCAACATGACAAATGTCCGAGCGGGTGCCAAAACGTCACGATGCTCCACTCCCACGTGACCACCTGCTGCGTTATGACGTCATGACACATATAATAGGTTTCGTGGGAAACAAAACCAAAACTGGCTCGCAGAAAATGTATTAAAGTAGGAGAGAGGAGAATTTTGTGAGGAAGTTAAATTATTTTGGACGCTATAGGGATTTCCAGTAGTACTTTTTTTCTAATGTTTCGTAGTCGAGGACTTTCATTTACCGCCCCCCTCCCCCCCCCCAAAAAAAAAAAAGTAGTCAAAATGAATTGTCAGTATATTCATTTAATCAACGTCAGCGCTATTCTAGATACTTGCGTTTCATGCCACTGAGCATAATAGACTGCTAGCTGATTCATTGTCCGGAGCCATGTTTTTCTGATTCGGCTAGGTTTCGGCTAGGCTTCGGCTCACTGTCGGCTCAATTCGGCTCGCTGTGTACAGTGAACAGCAATAGGGCTGTACTCTTGTTTTTAATGACGTACGTGGCATGATGGAAAATGGAAGGCCGACTGAGAAACGCGAGCTTCTGGAAGTATCCATCTTATCCTCCCTGCCTTTCCTGCCTTTTCTTCCTCCCTTCTTTCTCTCTGGAAGTATCCATAACATTTGAAATTTAAAAAAAAAAGTTTTTTTTTAACTTCTGTGGGTTTATTTTCTCTACCGACAATAAAAGTTCTTTTTGCACGTGCACTTTCTTTCCTTAACACAACGCTCCCGGCATAGTTCAGGTCACAAACGGCTTGCGGGTGTTCTAGCGTGACATCGCCTTCCAGGCATGAAAGTAGCGAGCGCAGAGCATTAAATAAATAAAGAAAAATGTCTACGTAAGAATAATGACGAATATTGTTGTGGAACAAGATAAGCCCCAAAGGGCTTAAAGTTTATTTGTGTGTAACTTTAAAGCGCGCGGCTGCAGACAAAGTCTCAGGGCATTCTTTATTTTGCCCAGCGGTAAATAGCTGAAGTCTCTATAGCACCGCGCACGAGATTTGCTTAAGCCAGATGCGACTGCAAGGACCTGGTGAATGCGTAAAATTTTGGCTTCGAATAAACGAATAGTTGTAAGTCCATGACACCATGGCGGCTATGACGTTGCGCTGCTAAGGGCGTGGGATCAAATTCCGGTCTCGGCGACCGCATTTAAATGAGGGCGAAATGCTCAAAAACGCTCGTGTGCTTAGATTCGGGTGCGCGTTAATTAACCCCGGGTGGTCAAACATAATCCAGCGTCCCTCCACTCGTGATCGTGATTTTGGCACGTAAAACCCCATAATTTTATATTAATTTTTTTTGGAAGTCTGTCGTTTCTCCCGCCACCTTCCTCGCCTCTGTCCTTGTTTATTTTTACTTCGTTTTCATATTTTAACAGCATAGCCGACAATTATTAGCGAATGAGGCCGGTCGATAAAGACAAAAAAAAACAAAGAAGAAACAAGTCATATACGAAAGGTGGGGATTGTGAAGTCAGCGCTACGTCCTTCCGGCTTATGAACACCCTACGTCAGACCTACGTCAGACCTACGTCCTCCTCTTGGTACACTTTCCTAGTAGTACCATACGCCGTAGAGGTCCACGACGTATGGGAAGAAAGTGTACCAAGAGGAGGACGTAGGGCAGACGTAGGGTGGACGTAGGCCGGAAGGACGTAGGGCTGTACGCCGTAGAGGTCCACTTCGTATGGGAAGAACGTGTACCATGAGGAGGGACTGTGGCGAGATACAGCTATTGTTGTTCTAGCTCCGCCTTGGCCCCCGCGTCTGCACAGCGAAGAGACATTTATGTCGGCAGCAGCCCTCCGGGCACGTAGCGCGCTTCTCTCTGCGTCGTCGTCAACGTTGACCTGGAAGAGTTCTCCTATGGATCTTTTACGAGCTTCTCGGGCCGCCGATCCTTATCTTTTTCTTGGACACGATTATCTTGTTTTTTTTTTTTTCTTTCTTTTCGCATAATCAAAGTTTCTTTGTAGCGTTACACCTCGAGCTGCGCAAGGGGACTGGCACGCTTTCAGATTCGGTACTTGCGAGGACACTGCACTAAACAGAAGATGCTGAATAAAATTGCCGGCGTTTGTTCCACTCCTTGTTTTTCTCTCTCTCCTTCCTTCTTCTCTCTAGTTGCTCAGAAAGCGTGAACGCGATACAGAAAGAAAAGAAGATGGGGAGATGGAGGGCGGGGGGGGGGGGGGGGGGGTCTTTGAGAACTGCAGTTTTCAGCCCAGCTATATGCAGGGCTTGCTACCTCGGATGGAAGGGATTGAAAAAATATGAAAGGGAGTCAAGGAAACAAAAATATTTAACGGTAAAATAATGTGAACATAAGGTATTTGTAACGGACATAGAGTATGCATAAGGTATTCAAGCGAAATCCAAATCATGCGTTTTCTGAGTACATTCGTTTCGTTTCTTAGACTGAGTTGCTTCCTGACGCTTCGTCAGCATCGCTTTTTTAGAAGAAAAAAGAAGTTGAAGTAAAGTGTGCATCGAGTATTTTCTAGTCCTGCAAATACAGAACTCGAGAACCACGACGACAACAACAAACACAAAAAATATGGCACGGACATAACGAAGGACACGGCTCGTGTCCTCTGTTGTCTTCGCAGTCATCTGGTTCCACATTTGCAACGCTATTGAAAAACCCTTCAACTATGTATATTGCAATAGTCCAGTTCACATCCAGTCCGTGTTGACATCGCGCAAGCGTCGCCACGTTCGGCGGTCTCAGTTGCCGACCGTTGTGTCGCAGAGTGCGACCAGAAGATCCTGAGTCGCAAGGAGTCCAACGGCACGGTGTACTCTCCCAACTGGCCGCTGCCGTACCAGGCGAACATCGTGTGCCGCTACTACATCTACGGCATGGAGGACGCCCAGCACCTGGAGCGAGTGCGGCTCGACTTCGACAAGTTCCACATGGACGACCACCGTGCCGACGACGGCCACGAGTGCACGGACGCTTACCTCAAGCTGTACATGCAGGTGAGAGAGATACAGCATTGACGCCTATACGGACCGGGACCCCGAGTGTTCACAAATAGCTCTTGCGCTATAGAATTTTGCGCAAGAGCGAGTAGCAGCCAATCCGAATGCGGAACATATTATTAGGGCACAGTCCCGGGAGAATTTCTGAAACGAATTTCTCCCGGCACTCACCTCCTATTGGCGCTCGGAAGTCACGTGAGAAACTGCTGGGAGAAACTGCCTGCACGTGTGGCCTAACTTAACCTAACTAATCTAGCCTAACCTAACCTAACCTAACCCAACCTAACCTAACCTAGCCTAGCCTAACCTAACCTAACCTAACCTTCCGAAAGCCAATAGGAGGTGTGTGCCGGGAGAAATTGGTTTCAGAAATTCTCCCGGCTGCCGGGCGAATAGACACTGCCTATTATTAGCTCGGCCATGTATATATACTCGGTACTGTATTTATACTCGGCACAGTATATATATATACTCCTCACAAATATATAGTGTTCCGAGGAGACCATATGTAGCCTTGAAAAAGACAAGTCCGCTTGTCGAAACGTTGGCTCCTGCTCTCACCTTGTTTTCGTGCTGCTAATCGTCTTACAAAGAAAGAGATTTGTGAATTTGACCCTAGGTTTTGTTTATACTCTCGTCCCCGCGTTTAGAGCAAGAGTACTTAATCTCGTACCCCGTCAACATCCTGCGATCTCATGCTATGCACCTAAGCCACTGAGTCACAGTAGCGGGTTTATTGCAAAATGTCGGGTGAAAGAGAGAGTTTATTCGTGGTTGTACGTAACCAACGAGTTACATGTAAGCAGAGCTATATATTTTGGGTTGACAGAAAGGGGCGGCAGCAGTGCTGCTTATATTTGTTTTATTTAATTCGAATTCTTCTCAGAACGACCACATCCGCAGTATCCCCAAAAAAACTGCATCCCTACGAGTTGTGCTTGTCTCTTCATAACAAGCGTGTTAGTTCCGATTCGGCGATGCTTCAGGTTTGAAATTCGTTGTCTGATGTGTGACCTAATTATGGATATCCTCTTCTGCTTTCCCGTTGCTGTGACGTCGGAAGTTTCACAGTCAACTTAAAAAATCAACCGCGTTAACAGCCCACTGCAGGTCGCCTCCATCAAAATGATGTAGTTAGAGCCCTCTGTACGTCACATATAAGCTATTGATCACTTTTATGTGACACTCCATTCGCATTCGTCCCTCGCATCCTTGAGTTTTTCCGTGGGTCCACTCAGCCTTTTTTTTTTTTTTTTGTGCAAGCTGCTATTGTGCCTGTACGCGATCGCTGTGCCTCTAAATGTCAATTTACTGCGCGCTGCCTTTTTTTCTCTCTCTCTCTAACCTACAGCTTTCACTCTGGCTTGCCTTCGACATAATTTTTAGATTGTTCCCAGGGCTCGTCGTCGCATCTCCTTAGCCGTATATAGTCTAAAGGAAACTCTCCCACTTGTTCTCAAAATGTTTAAATAATCTTTTCTTACCAATTTGATCATCATATAGCAGCTAAATGTACGCGTGCATTTTATTTTTTGCCATTCCCTGCTACCATTGACTCCAGTGTGCCTCTGGTGCTTTTCATTTATTGAACATCCGAATTTCTCTATTAACCCGCCTTTCTTCACAACTTGTTTCGAGGTTTAGAAGTGTTACCTTGCCTTGAAGTTTTCAAGCAGAAAAATCCCGCAGTGCCTGCACGCGCCTTAACTAGCCTCTGAAGCGTGCTTTTCTGCCACTACTGCACTGGCCTGTCAAGCAGACGAGGAGAAGCAGACGACGATTAACTCGCTTGTCCTTTTTCGCTCAATCTGAATCTATTATTATTTTGTGTGTGTTTCTTTCTTTCTTTCTTTCTTTCTTTCTTTCTTTCTTTCTTTCTTTCTTTCTTTCTTTCTTTCTTTCTTTCTTTCTTTCTTTCTTTCTTTCTTTCTTTCTTTTATTTTTTTAATAGTTCTGCGAGCTTTTCATATCATTCCATGCGGTCGGGCCCTTCCTCGGGTATGTGCCGCATGTTGCGGACACAAAACAAAACAGAACTTTGCGTTCACAGCTGGCTCCTTCACGGCCGTCATTCAAAGACCGCCCTGCTTAACCGCGCATTGAGCTCGCACCTTCTTGCGTCGCTACTCCTACAATTTGCTGTTTATCACTCGCTTACCACTCTGCCTACTCTTCGCCTCCTGCAGAAATCGATAGCCCAAACCCGTCTACGCGAGCTTTCACCAAAGCCATCAATCTTGATTTTCGTTTCTTCGCCCCTCCATTCGCCGAGCCGAACCCTTTCTTCTTTGCATTTTATTTGATCGCACCGTAACGTTGGATAACGATGCGTGAAGCCATTTACCGCCCCTTCTTTCAAAGTTTGCTACCGGCCGCAACCGCTGAAGCGGCGAGTGAAGATCAGAAACAGTGCTGGCTTCATTTCTGAAGAGCGTGAAAAAAAAAAGAGGGTAGCCACACAAAACTGCCGTCTCAAAAGTAACAGAGGTGTCCTGTATCAATTTTGTGGTCGGTTTCGTGTCTACGGGAAGTTCAGGGATGACCCGAAATCAACTCGGTCCACTTTACGTTCTGCGTGAGCTTCATTTCGTCTTCTCGCGTGGTGCTCGTACACACAAGAAGGTAGCGGCGCTTTTGCGCAGATAGAAATAGCCGTCGCTTTCGACAGCGCTCTCATGTTGCCTTTCCTCAACGAATCATGGAAGGTAAAAACAGCTTACGACACGAAATAAAGTTTATGCCGAAAGCGGTTGAATCGGCTCTATTACTTTCTGTCACGTAGTTTTCGGTCACGTCGCGACACTCTCTCTGTATGCTGCCGTCGGCCCCGGTTTGCATTTCTATGGACCTCGGATCCAAACGACGCCTGCTGAGAATTCATATTTCCACGCACGTATTAAAATAAGAAGTGGTCGAAGTTGACTGGAGCCCTATATACGGTTATACGACGTCCCTCGTATAGTCAAGAAGTATATAGCCTTCGGACTTTAAAGTGAACTGCTTGAAAAGAGCCCTCTTCAAATCCCGGCCACGGCTGCCGCATTTCAATGGAGGCGAAATGCGAAAACACCCGCGTACTTGGATTTAGGTCCACGTTAAAGAACCCCAGGTCGTCCAAACTATTCCGGAGTCCCTCACTACGGTGTGCCTCATAATTGGGTCATGTATTTGGCACGTAAAACCACATAATTTTTTTTCAACAGAGTCCAATTTTGTTATATATATATATATATATATATATATATATATATATATATATATATATATACAAGGAAAGGTCACTTCATGGTTCCGCCTGTATAAAGTAAATGTTTCGACGAGTTGATTATAGTTATCCATCATCGTAGTATTGCGCCCAGAACAGGATAGAAGACGTGAATCCACAGGTGCAAGCGCTGGTGTCTGTACTTTCACGCCATTTGCTTAACTCGAGCGAAAATCCGCAATTAATGGCTTACAACTTGCGACTGAGTCGCGAACTTCCTCATTCGCGCCCCCTCTGAAGATGGCGAGCTTTCTCTCGCTCGGTCGGGGATGGATCTGTTGGGTTGCAAGGCGTCGGATTTCTCGTACATGGACAGCTGTACACAGAGGTGGTTTTGTGCATCTATTTCTAGAAGTCTTTTTTTTTCTGTTACAGTTCAACAAATCTTACTCAAGTAAGCTCGGTTGTGGCCAAACGATGTCACTACCACGTTTACGCGAGTCTCTAACGGGCAAAGACCCGGCGTAAGGCTTCCTTGTTTTTCTTAACGCCTGTGCTAGCGACTGTGAGTGAGGGGATGCCTTAAGCGAGCAGCGAATGCGGGAGATATAATGGGATCGACACCCAGCACTTACACCTAATGTCAAGACGAGCGAATGACTGAGCAGGGCAGCGCTCTCACTAGCCGTCCTACATATGTCGGACTGTTTTGCCTCGCAGGGCCAAGAGGAGCGGCAAGCCGTGGACGAGTTCGACCACGCGTTCTGTGGAAACCAGGCTCCTCCGGCGCTCATCTCGGAGGGACCTCGGCTGGTGATGGTCTTCTCTAGCGGACAGACCAAGGGCACGGGCTTTCGGGCGCGCTACTCGTTCGAGACCGACTACAAGGTTCGATTCTGCGACGTTTCTTCTTTTTTTTCTTTTTCATGGCTTTTGATGTGCTTTGCTTCTGTTCGGAGCAAGAGCTCTAGAGCTCCTCTAAATTCGTAAACAACAAATTTGTCGGAGAGAAGGTGAAGTGCCGAGTATTAGGCCTCTAGCTAGTATGCGCGCGCCGTCAGTATATATAGTAGTGACCTACGTTTTCAATTTACAAAGTAAGAGATAAAGATATCTTGCAAGAAACAGAGCTTGTTGTATAACGTGTACATTCAGGGGAGGGGTGATTTTAATACATTGGGGTTACGTTCATAAAATAAACATAAAGAGCACGAGTTCGTGTGCAACATGAACATGAAGGTACAATACAATGCAATGTAATACGAAATACAATATATATGTTGGTACAAGTGTTAGAAGGAGCGGTGCGGCATGACATTATACACGTTATAAAAACAAGGCATCGGAATATATGGCTAAATTAAAACTCTACGTTGAACAGGTGCTTCAATGCATTAACAAATGAGTCGTGATCGCGCGCAGTTGCAACATCGCTTGGCAGCTTGTTCCAATGATAAATGGCAAGAAACAGTGGTGAGTGGACATACTATAGTCCACATGCACAAATACCTGAGAGAGTGGACTGAAAAAATGGCCACCGCGGTGTAGCTAAATTGGTAAAGCAACCCACGGGTAATGCGGAACATGTGGGTTCGACTCCCACCTACAGAAAGTTCTCCTTTCGTCCACTTTCGCTTCCCTTTTCCTGATTATGTCACTTAAAACTTCATTAATTGCCCATATGCTTTCTGTGTTTTCACTGTGTTTTCCTAATAATGCGAAAGTATTACACGGCTCATGAAGCGGAAAGTCCGGTGGCGTCCCCGGAGATGGTACAAAAAGTCACGTGGTCACAGCCGACCAACAGCAGGCGCGCGCCGCGTGGGCGCTGGGTTCCTTGAAGCACCACCAGATGGCGCTCACTTCCGCGCATCCGCGGCAGTGGCGGCGCCGGCCGTGCGAGAAATAGAAAAAGAACCAAAAAGCGCTCGCATTCGCACATGGAGTTCGCCGCCAGCGTTTCACTTCTCAATCAGTAGCTGCGCCCGGCTCTTTTGGACGTCCACGCAAGTGCGCAAACGAGACCGAGGCGTCATCGGGAGACGTCGCAATGGTTTCGTATTCATCCACGTACCTAAGTGCGCTTGAATTTTTTTTTACGGGTACACGATTGCTGAGCGTTATTTGTTGGGCAACGGTTAAGCAACAAATGTGTCAGTCACTTCGGACCGCATATACGAAATGTACTGTAACCACCGAATAACCCACGTACACTTTTTCTCAGGTCCCGGGCACCCCTTCGCCCAACAACACGTGCCACTTCTGGTACCTGAGTGAGTCGCAAGCGACGGGCGACTTCAACTCGCCTCGCTACCCGGCAAACTACCCGTCCAGCACCCGCTGCGAGTACATCTTCCTTGGGGGGCTAGGCGAGCAGGTGAAGATCGTCTTCAACTACTTCAAGACCAAGGCCGAGCTCGCCTATCACGGATACAAGTGAGCCCGTGTAGCTTCACTCTACGATACGACTCGTGCATTCAGTCTTCTTCTTAGTGGGGATCAAAACGTTTTGAGATTTCGAACGTGTTCACTGAGCACCGGAAATGTTGAGCGCACATGCCTCAGCACTTTTGTGCTAGGAACAGTCGTTACAACGAAGCATGAAGCAGACGACAAAACACAGAGCTCGCGTTTGCTGTTTCCTTGAGACTGTTGTATTGCGGTGTAAATATGCACTACCCGGCCCTAAGTAATTAGCTCATAAGCCTAGCTCATTAGCTGCATATTTGTGTGGAAAGGAGTGAAAAATGGATTCGATTGCATCTGCCTGAAAACAAGATTGTAGTTGCACCTCTTCGTGTAGGCTCAAACGTCGTGATGACGACATTGAAATGGCGTTGTTTTCAGGAAATCCTTCCAGAAGCTTCGAATATTATCGGTTCACATCGCTTTTCAAGTCGGTTCTTATTACCAGCTCGTATGTTCCGGACGGGAAAAACCAGTTGTCTGTTTAAGTACCACGGTTAGGAGCTGAAGTCAGCATGTCCTTGTACGTGGAAGAAGTAACCATCTCCTCACGTTTGTTTAAAAAAGAAAAAAAATCATCTTTTTAACAAGGAAATGATCGAATGTTTAAAATTATGTGTAAGACTGCCATGTTGATGGGGCATCTTATATTTCCATGTCAACTCGCATTATTACAAATGCACTGCTATGGTGGTTCCCGTCGTCTGTGATGGTGCAGGAGTCTAGTTTAAATTAGTGTCGATTTTCACAATAGCTGAAGGCGTGAATATGATTAAAACATTTCCATACAGTTCCTTATGCTTCCGACTGTATATCAAAGACGAATATTTTATGTAATCGCTTCCGAGTTGATATTGAAAAGGATTGAAGACAATGTGCATTATAATGTACAAGGGGTCTCAGGGAACTATAGCGTTGCCCTTACTTTTGCTGAACTGTCATTTCAGTGAAGCTTGCGTGGAAGACTGGCTGGAGATTTATGAGGTCTCCGCCAAGGGCGAATCCAGCAAGATCGGTCGCTACTGCGCCAAGACTGCTCCGGGACCCATCGTGTCTGACACGGGCGTCAACATGATGAAGGTCATTCTACACACCGACAGTTCTGGTGTTGCCAGTGGCTTCAGCGCTACCTACTACTTCCTCAAGGACGTCAACAAGTTTGGAGGCAAGTCGCTCAGATCGTCACAGCTTTATCAAGCCCCGCGGCCGTAACGCACATCCAATCTTTCCCTTGGTCGAGAGCGAAGCATTTACGCGATGAAGGAATTTCGTGCGTTGTCTTTTATCACCATCCAGTCCGCCAAAACAGTGACACGTTCAACGTTACTATTCTAGAGGGCCACTATATACGGCTACGCTTCAGGTATTCAGGTATCACGTCTATATTTAGACGTAATGTAAAATAATGGCTATTTCTTGCTTCGTATTACTCAAGCTGGATTGCTTAATATCCAGCAAACACGTTAATTAGATGCGAACTCTTCAGTGACATCGTTAGAGTTTACCACGCTAAAATACTATTTCTTGAAGACGTCGTGAAGACAAATGTCGGCACGTCTAGACGACGATGTGAAGTAGGTGTCATACCGACCGTGATGTGGCCGAGCTCGCCTATAGTCGCACCACGACCAGCCACTCTCTCCCCTGCGCAATTTTCTGCGCCGCGAGATTCAGTGCCGTGAACGTTCAATCCGAAGACTGAATGGCTGATTTATTCGCAAAGTCGCGTCAATACGCTATTAGTGATTTCCCGGGTCTAACGAATAAACCAGTTCGCGACGCACGTCCCTTGCCTGCAGACTGCGGCGGAAACATCACGGGCGAAGAGAACGGCCTCATCACCAGCCCTGGATACCCGAACCCGTACAAAAACGACCGGCAGATGTGCAACTGGTACATCACCGTGCGGCCGGGACACAAGGTGTTCCTACACTTTACCCTCTTCCTCATTGAGGGGCACCCAGGAGGTGAGACACGTTGAAGCAAGTCTATAGCTCTGAACTCACTGTCCCGCTATAGCTCTGGCGACCTGCCTGCATCTCGCGAGCGCGCTTTCTAAAACATCTTTTTTTATTTATTTATTAAAGTTAAAATAAAAGAGAGTTAGTCACCTATAATGATGAAGGTTACTCCTCTTCAGATATTATCACAATTAATAAGAAAAATATTGTAAGATAAGAAGAACCGCCGCAGGCTCGGAAAACCTAGAGCGGAGTCATATAATAGAGTATAGATTAAGTGTACGAATATGCACACTGTAACGCACAAACGCAAACAGTGTGTTTGTAACACCTGCTAACTGCTGAGTGGACTTTGGTGTGCCGCTGCATAGAATCGATAATGTCCACGAGCTTTCAAATATGTATATTTGGCTTTGTATAGTGTAGGTTTCAGTTTTCCTTGGCGTTATTGGGGCGAGTTTCGGCGGCGAAGGAAGGAAGGAAGGAAAGAGTGGAGAAGGAAAGGGCAGGGAGGTTAACCAGTTCAGCTTTTGTACCCATACTTTCGTACCCAAGTCTGAAGTCTGAAACTTTGTTTAACGTAAGTCGACGTACAGTGACAGAACAAACACATCGGTGGCGATGTGTTTGCTCTGTCACTGTACGTCGACTTACGTTAAACAAAGTTTCAGACTTGATACTTCGGTACAAAAGTATGGGACCCCGAGTCAATCGCTTCACTCCTTTCCAGAGCGAGGATGTCCCAGCGCAGTGGTGCGCGTCTGGAAGAACCTGTCCGACGCGCCGCTCGAACTGTGCGGCGAAGGCCTGACCAATGACACCCGAGAAGTGATATCCACCTCCAACGTGCTCAAAGTGTCGTAAGTGGCGACGGCAAGAACGTACGCGACTTCATTGCGCCTGTAGTTGTCGGGATGGATCGGTGAAAAGTTTAAAGCCTGTAAAAGCCTGTGTGCGTTAAAGAGCACGTATGTGTTAAGAATCAACGCCATAGTAAATCCACTGCGGCGTCTCTCACAACTCTCGTGTTACTTTGGGGCATTGAACTCAGTCACTCAGTAGAAGGCCAGTATTACTTAACCGACGTTCCATTCGCGAACGGCCTCACCACTGCGATCAGAACTCGAGGAAGCCTTTCAGAATCGCCTGGATCTCGGCTCTATGCCATAGTACATTTAATTTTATTTATTTAATCAAAGTTGTCGTATGGCTACGGATAATTCATATTTACTATAATCCGTTAACAGAATCTGCAATTTTTCTTGTTCTTTCTTTCTTTATCTTGAGGAGCCGAGAAGAGGGAGGGGGGGGGGGGGGGCGGTACTGGAATAAGATATGGAGGTAGCCTTCATGACCTTTGATTTTGACGATTCTTTCTCATTTTTCATATCAAAGTGGTCATTATCATCAAATAGGGCGAACATGTGCATTTTGGTTTCCAGTTCAGTAGCTATTTTATACTGTGGCAGCAACATTGTTACAACCGCAAGGCGGAGAGAAGCTTAACCAGAAAACAGCAGTCCGAGATGTCGTTGCATCGGTTAAGGGCAATGCCTTCGACCACCTCATCGAAGAGTCATTTTACGTGTAAATTAGCGTTATCTTCTTTCGTCTTTTTTTTTAATTTCAGTGATGTATGAAGCATTTCATGCTATTTTCAGACCACAAGCTTTGGCCCTTATTACTCTTGGCGAGAAGCATACACGTGAATTTGTAATTCTCTGTAACTCTCTGTGATGTTAGGAAGCACATATTCTGGCTTGTACACGGGCAGGAATAATATTTACTTTAATGAACTTTGCTCATTGGTGCGCTCATGCTGCCAGTTTCGTTAAATGTATCTTTCTCACTTTTTCTTTCCTTTTTTTTCACGATATCCAAAAACACAACTTTACTAGAAATGCTAAAAACCATGTTGCTCTTCCGTCTCTTCTTACAGGTTTATGACCGCGCAAAAGGCTGTTGGAAACGGTGGATTTAGGGCCGTTTGGACAGAAATAAGAGAAGGTACTTTGTCTTTTGTATTTGCGTATTAGATACAAAGACTTGATACTTAACTTGACTTGAAATATTTCTGTTTCTGTTGCGTCATTCTGAACTGTGCGTTACCATGTACGCTCGCACCCTACTTGATTTAGTGTGTTCAGTGACGTCTGGCCAACAAGGTAATCGGCACCGTTACTCGTTGAGAGAGTACAGTTACAATTCGCTGTCACTTTCTCACCATAATTCATGATGCGGGGCGTCGCGACTTCCCGTACTCAGAGCACTGCAGCTGCGTAGGTATTGGAGACCTAAAGTACTTACATTACCGACCAGTATTAGAACAGAAAATATTGTTTTGTCCAGTTAGAATGACATTGAATGCTCTCTTTCTTCCTCTTCTTGGAAGCAGTGGTGTATTTCTCTTTCTTTTCTTTTTCTATCTGTCTTTTTCTCGCAGCGCTTTGTGTTTTCAGAATTTGTAGTGTTTATGAAATTTTGCGGTGCGTTTATTTCGCCTTTGTGATATTCTGCGCATTATGATATATTTATTCATCTCTTGTGACAAAGAGCGGCCTTTACAATATCTTGGTGCCAACATCTTGTCGCTTGGTCACGTCAATAAAAATATTAATTTCGGTCAAGAGCGCGCAGCGACCTCGCGTTTGATTTTTGTACATGTATTCTAAATGCGCACGGTGCCCGAATGTTGCTCGCTTCCATCTCACCTCCCGTGCCTCTCGCTTTTTTTTTTCGCAGACCCTAGTTGTGAAGACCTAAGGTGCGCCCTCACTGGTTACTGCATATCTTCGCGCCTCAGGTGCAACGACTTGCCCAACTGCGGAAGCAGCGACAACACCGACGAGGACGATTGTGAGCCTCTTCTCTTCTGCTTTCTCACTTGTGCTAGATGTTTTGTATATACTTCTGAGGCTACTTTATCCGTCATTACGAGCAGTTGATGGGCTAGACCTACATTAACCGAACGTAATATCACTGTCAAACTTTCAACGTTTCAGACTGACCCACCCCATGATGATATGTAATGTCGACATCGCACCCCACTCCCATTACCGCTTCGCCCCTTGCCGCTTCTTCAATGGCTATCTCAAAGCAATGGAAACAAATGCGACTTAGCGTTGAAAGAAGTGAGTCAAAATATAGAACAGCTCTGCTGCATTGCCGTCATGGCTTGCTCGCAGTGGTTAAATGGGTCTGGAAGGTACTTGCGAACATTGTGCATTTATTGAGCGCTGTCCATCTTCATAACACTCGGATAACATTCCGGTTGTGCGGCCGGTTTTGTGCGGCCAGTTTCTGTGCAGCCTCCGAGCGTGCGCTGCTCCGCTGTTGAAACACCGCAGCAGTGCCACAATCTCGAAGGCCGTGATTTCGGCGTACTGCGTTGATGCCGCTCGTGTTCGGACATGCAAAACGCGCTGCACACGAGCTTCAAATGCACAGAAAAAGCCGAGTTCTTCCTGCTGACTTGAATTTGGAGCGTCAAAGACTTGTATAGTGAACAGTTTACTCTAGAACACCCGTTGATTTTTGCTTATCTGGTCAGTGATACGATACAGCGGGTGTGCCGAAAGCAATGGACGACGGAGAACACTTGCCTATTGGACACCACGTATTGGCGTTATTTTTAAACCCTTAAAGCACCAAAAAAACCTGGCCACAGCGAATTATACGCGTAACGGCTGCTGCGCCACTATAATTCTAACTTACTGCCACTAAATTCTGCGCAATGACGCTGTATGGTGAAACCTGCGTGTATACATCTGCTATATTTATCGAAATATGCTGCGGCTGTTCTGATACTGCGGAATCTCTGTTTCTACATTTTATGTGAGAATTTTCACGAGCCACTGGAAAGGGGCCATGGGTCTATGATTTCATTAGTATCACTTCGTTCTTTTGCGTTAATGACACGAATGAGAGACTGGTGTAACAATCAGTCAGAGCGCCTCGTATTTTATTGTAGAAATTACTGCTAATTTTAAGTACAGTACAGTTTAGGAACATGAAAACACCCGCTCTTAAACAGGCCCGCTCGGGCTGGTGGAAAAACACAGTCCGCGGATAGCATACGCTGCTGTGAACATCTCCATCAAATTTTGCAGTCGTGCGCGATACGTGGATCTCGCAATCGGAGCGCGAAGTCATCTTTCTCTCAAACGCTCTCTTTTCAAGAGAAGCCTGCTCCTCACTCTTTTCTGGACGCTTTATTTCGTGAGATAGCAGATTCCCATACGCGGCTACTATTGGCCAATAGCTGACATCAATCAAGGAGAGTGTTTGGATCAGCGCGCTTCTTCCTACTGTTACTGTGTATATTCATTGACGAAGTTCAATAAACAGGCTGAAGTAATCGAAAATCTGCTTCCGAATTTCGATAACAATGACCTACTTCTGGAAGAAGCTGACTATCATCCGCTCACGCTCGACCACGGCCGCCCGCGTAGAAATTAAACCTTGACCACCCTGCTTATCGGTGTCGCAGCCATCGGGTATCGCTAATTTCGACTAGTTTTGAACACTCAACTAGCCTCGAACCACACGAAACTTAAGGTCAGACCGCACGCACGCCTTCCAGCGCGCGCTCACGCCTGGTCACTCCTGGGGGATTATTCTGTAAGTGTCCACCTAGTGGACACGTCCTTTTTGTCTGCTCCTGAAGCTCTGATTGGCTGGGCTGGGGTACGCGTCAGAAGGCGACAGGCGCCCCCTGCTGATCAGTACTTCAGCAGCAGACGAAATGGACATGTCCACTAGGCGGACACTTACAGAATAACACCCTGGTTAGACGCCTTGGCAGACTTCGCTACGTAATGAGCTTCAAAATGCGCGAGTTGGGCGTGGCTACTATCCGTCGGTCAAGCTGGTGCTGGACAAAGCCGGTCCGAACCACGTAGCACAGCCAGACAGGAGCATACGAGCGCGAGCGCGCACTCTAGCCCTGTCGTGCACAAATCAAGCGCTGCGGTTGCATGTAGCTGCGGTCTGCTACGTAGCGTAGCTGTCTCGGCGAGTCCACTGGCTGAGCGCACTGCGGCTCGCTGAGGACCACCGTGTATGGCGTGTCGTAGGCGCCAAAATCAGAAATAGTGGCGTCTACGTGAACATCCACAATCAAATTTGAACTGCGCGCCACGGTGACGTTCAGTAGGCGGAGCGTTGTAGGCACGCCCCACTCCTCTTCGTAGTGCAAATCAATGAAGGAGCGGAAGCACCGCGAACGGAATGTTTGACTCCGTTTATACTGAACGCATTGAATAACTTCTTGCGGCAAAATGTTTCTGAAATAGTCTAATTTACCTTCAAATGCATTTTTTCGACTTTGATAAAAAGTGGTTCAGCGCCCCTTTAAATGCAACAAGATTCATGGCAAATCTTAATGCTAACAGTGAGACCACTGCGCATTACAGCGCGAGATGGCGCTGTACTAGATATTTTTATTTTTTCCTTGCGGGATAGCACCCCGAAGGGTGCATCACTGCATCGCGTGTCTTTATGAGACAAAGCAAACTTTACAGAAGCTTTTTTAAAGTGAATTTTATTGGTTAAAGATTTGCCAACGCAGCTGAACTACCACGCTTGCATGACCTCTCCACGCTAGTCGTATAATCTGTGGAACAGATAGCCGCTGGTCTTTTAGAATAACAGAATGGTTGCCAACGAAAGGGAAACGCAGTCGAGGGCTAGTTTAGATGGGGTGACGAGATTAGGAAATTAGCAAACGTATGACTAAAGGGAAACTGAGACTTCCACCCAAATGTAGCAATTTGCTACAATGGAAACCCAACCGGTTTCCTCGAAAGAAAGCCTCGCAGTTGAAGAAAAATTCGTCCTGGTCCGGACCAGGACGAATTTTTCTTCAACTGCGAGGCTTTCTTTCGAGGAAACCGGTTGGGTTTCCATTGTAGCAAATTGCTACATTTGGGTGGAAGTCTCAGTTTCCCTCCGGACCAGGACGAATTTTTCTTCAACTGCGAGGCTTTCTTTCGAGGAAACCGGTTGGGTTTCATTGTAGCAAATTGCTACATTTGGGTGGAAGTCTCAGTTTCCCTTTAATTACTTATCTCCACCTAGCGGATTTCCGCTGAACTATTACATCAAACGTATGACTGGCTCCACTGACGCAGTACAGTGAAAATTGGAGATATCTGCGAGAACCCTTTGAGAGAGGGGGAGAGGGGGGGGTCCCACAGTGTACTTAAATAGGACAGCGATCCCGATGATGATTGTGAGGACATATCTATAAACTATACTCGGTATACCGCTAGACTATGCTGACTATAATAAACGTGATATTAACGAACTATAGCGGTTAGTGTTATTTATGATAAATACTGGCAACCTGACTCACCATCGCAGCTCTTAAAAATGCAGGAATCTTGTCACTAAAATGCCGAGCAAGAATCACTCGTCTGATATCCATGGATGAAACAAAGAACCGCCAGATAAACCTTGACACGTCTGAATGTGTTTCCAAATGTGAAACAATAGCTTACTAGACACAAACATGACCAAGAACTTCCAGAATACTTCTCTCACGGTGAATTCCTTATTTATGTTGTTGTTGTGTTGTTGTTGTTGTTTTTACATTCCGCTAAAGAATAAAACAGCTTGAATCTTTTCGTTACTAACCTCACGTTATTTGGATAAATTTTGTTTAGACCTGCTGAAAGATCGCCCACTAATAGAAACCAAAATTCTTGGCCTGTAGCCTACACGGACATCAGCGAAGCGTCTATAAAGGCGCTTCTGCGTTGCGTAATAGATTCCGGATTGTGCGCCAAATTGTGACTGGATGACACAGCGCACTGCGTGGTGCTGTATGTCTTAATATGTGACGGCGATACTGTTGCCGACCTGAAAGGCACTGTGGCTAGTGGCCACAAGACAGTCTTAAGTTGTTCATTCTTCCTTCTTCCTTTTTTAATCTCATCTTTTGTACAACTTCTCCTCTTCCTCAGTACAGAGAGAGAGAGGAATAACGGGAAAGGTAAGGAGGCTAACCAGATCGGTATACCCGATTTGCTACCCTGCATTGTTCCCCAGTGCAGGCTAACCAATCGGAGATATGGTTAGCCTCCCTCTCCTTTGTTTACTTTTCTTTAGGGGTGTGCGAATAATGATTTTTGAGACCGAATCGAATACGAATCGAATAGTGCCAGAAGCTAATCGAATATAATCGACTATCAAATACTTTTCGTATAGTTTTCGAATAGTTTCCGAATAGTTTTCGAATAATGAACAGCCGTTATCACGATTAATATAAAACGATGTTCGCATCCCAGTATTCTTAAAGTCAGCAAGTTTCTGACTGTTTCTTAAAAGCACAAATCGAGCGTCAGAAGTCAAACAAGTAGCTTCTTCGCACGCACAGGGCACTTCAGAGAGCGCGAACGATCGCAGTACAGCCTATGGAGTATGGCTACCCAAGTGGCATAGCCTGCTGCACTACGCAAGTTCTCATGCTTTATCTCTATACTACACCTGCGGTGGTGGAAACTTACCGTACTTTTTCTCCAGTGGTATGTTTATTCGGGCGCAGTTGACGTTCTGAAATATTCGAAAAGTATTTGAAAAATATTCGCATTTATGAGCAGCGACTATTCGATTCGAAGACCGAATCGAATAAGACACTATTAGATTGGCTATTCGAAAGTTTCGAATATTCGCACACCCATATTTTTCTTTCTCTCTCGTTCTTGGTAGCAGTTCAGGATCACGTGCGCAACTAATAGCCGTAAGTTCAACACAAATATTCAATGCACGTTGTTCGATTCACGCGTTCTGCGTCGCAGGCGTACGCAGCCCCGAGCTCAACCTGTACCTGGTGGGCGGCGTGTCCGCGGGCTGTGCGGCCTTCACGCTGCTCACGCTGTGCCTGGTCTGCCGCAGCCGGCGAAGGCGGCGGCGCCGAAGGAGGCGGCACCCGCCGTTCGGCGACCGTCCCGCCAGCTGCGGCCGCCGCCGCCCGGAGAGGTGCCGGCCATGCACTTCGTCTCCATGGACACCGTGTGACTAGAGACCACCGTCTAAGAGCGACGAGGCACCCAGGAACTGACCACTCCTCCACACTCCCCACTTCCTTCCCGGCACCCGGGGTCAGGAAGGATGGAAAAAAGAACGACGCGGAGCCCAATACGCTGCATGCGCTTTGTTACGCATACTGCCCTCCGAAACCCGCTTGTCTGCCTACGTACGTAACTGGGCGGGAATGCATGGCGATGTATCGCCCTGAGTCGCATTGATTGGCTCCGATCTATTTAAGTTGGGCTAGGTGGACGGGTGTGCTAGTTGGTCTTGCATCGGAGTTTTAGCCTGCCAGCGAAACTGTTACCGTTTAAGGAATACCGGAGACGCGGAGAGCTGGTAGCGCCACCCTGCGACGAAGAGTTCAACTACAGCTGCAAAACTGTAATTGCATACGATCATGTTCTACTTAGCTGCTGGTGTAAACACGTCGGCAGCAATAATCACCAAAGTGTGTGTCTCTTTGTCTTTTTTATTCCTTCCGGCAAGGATGCTTATGCAATACAGAAGCGTCCCTGGTACGCTATAGTTGAACAAAGCGTCATAAGTTGTCGCTACCAGTGTTGCTACCATATGCTGCCATCCGATTTCCCGGTATCCCGTTCACGGGGTACCGTGAACGCCGCACACAAACAGGCTGGAACACTTGGAACCGAGTGATGCAGCGTGTCTCTCAATTCGTTCCGTGTGTATTCAGCGATGTCGTTCTCTTCAATTAGCAGACCTAGCTTGTTCGTCGTCGACAGGATTCTACAGGCAAACGAGCGAGCAAAGGAATCTGTTCACAAGAATAGCAAATAAAAGTGGCACGAAAGCGAGACAAAGAAGCATGTAACAACACCGTTTTCGCGATGTTGGTCTAACTTCGCATGAGCTACTAGTCAGGATCACTACATAAAATGTGTCCCCGTTGCCTCCTTAAGAATAACGTTCGCTACTTTAAATGTGTAACTCACGTTGGGTTAATACACACGGATTATGGATTGCGGTGATGACACAACTTTCGCGTGTGTCGTGAAGTGAACAAGAGGAGGCTGGGCTAGCGTTGAAAGATCGTTTTGCGCAGCTATGGTTAACGCGCCGATGGGCTTACTACTGCCAGATGCAATGAAGCTGCGATGTCCAGAGATACAGGTGAACACTAGCCTGTAGTTTCTCAACGTCCTTCGTACACGCTCCTGCTCAAAATATTTAGGGGATGGTGAGGCATATTGCGTTATAAGCAGCTTCCGTACGTATCCTGCCTCCAATGTTGTTGTTCACCTTTATAAAGCCCAATGTTATCCCTCCTTGACTTTCGTCAGCACGGCGCTAGAGAAGGGTGACGCCGAGGCAGTGTCGTTGTTTGACGCACAATGCGTGCAGTGTATTAGATTCTCGTGCGATTCTTTCATTGCAGAAGAAGCCACCTTCACGAAAGACAGGAGCGGCACAGTTGAGCTCGACGCAAGAAATTGCCCGCAGTAAAAGGTTATCTCTCAAGCCAGCCTGCTTATAACCGCCGTGATCTTGGCTGAGATTCAGCACTCTTTCGTAGCACTAACGCTTACATGACTTTGCCTCTCTCTTTTTCTTTTTTTTTCTTTTTTTCTGGCTGACAAGTGACAAGTTTTATAGGACTTAAGTATTGCCTTGCTGAGCGCGTACGGCAGCGTTGTAAACTAAACCAAGAAATTTATTCTTTCAGCGAGCTTACCCGCGAACTGCTTTGACAAATCAATGAGTCACAGGTCTCAAAATCACCACGTACTACGACATAAAAGTGCTGGCAAGGCGAACGACTTGAGAGGCACCCTCCTTTTACTGTCCGCTTTTAAGCGCGTCGGGCACAACGCAGAGTCACTTCCAAATCTTTGCACCGCAGGTGCGAACTAGAATGGCGAAGCGTGAACCTAAGTTCCGTGCAATCCAACTCGCTTCGGCGACGGCGAACGCGGGCTGCAAATCTTTCAACACTTCAGTGCCAAAATCGAGCCTCAGCCAGAGAGTGCTTCCTGAAACGACGTTATGCGTCACGTAGCGGTGCTCCCGAGCGAGGCCCTGCCGTCCTGAGAAGCCATGAGACGGTGCAGTTGATGCAATGGCGTCGAGAGAGAGTACCAAGCACCGCCTACGTAGGAGCCACATTATACGAATGTGCGCTCTGTCCGAAGCCTACCATGTGGCGGTCGAACACGCAATTTCGTAAAAGACAGCGAGGCCAGTGAAACCTTACAAGACTGAGATCCTTTCTAACTCTACCCTGTCCTGTTACCTTTCGGTTTACGCCGGTATTCTCTTCTTCTTCTTCTTCTTGACTGCTGTTTGCTTCTTACGCCGTAGCGCAGTAACAGGTTTGGCCAACCGACGACAAGCTCGCAAGTCAAGCACTTCGAGGCTGTCGAACAAGGACTGCAAGTGTGAAGAGATTTGCGCCAGCCACTTGTTAACCGCTTTATTTTCGGAAGCCAAGTGACGATAACGACTTGCTTAGCGTATGCGACGTGTTGCGTTACGTCACAGAGTAACCAGTGTTGAGCCGTCTTGTAAGGCTGGTTTGTTGATTTAGTCTGAAGGCGACGCTTACGTAATTAAACGTTAACTATACCGTAACCATGGTGACGAAGGCACTAGCTTTCTCTTATATACGTCATTTTTCTTCTTCCCTTCTTCCATCTTTCACAAGAATACTGTTCAGCTAGGTGTTTTACCCGACTCGATAAAAAGAGCGAATAAGAATGTCACCGCTTGCCGAGTGGTTCAAACCGCGGTAAACGTCTGAGGCAAGACGAAAATTCGCCAATGCGTTAGCGAGGTCGCTGAACTTTCCTTTGTGCTTTGATAGCGCATTCAGGATCTTAAGATATATATATGCCGCAAGGACGAGCGGGGAACTCGAGATGGCTAATTTGATAATGCAATAACGCTACGCGAATGTGAAAGGAGCGTTGTTCCTTATTTGTTCTTTTAGCAGGTTTGTTAGTGTTACTGCGGAATAAGCAACCATCTGTTGACATTATTGCAAGTAGAGCAAATAAGTGTTTTTCGTCTTTCCAACGCTGATGTCGTTATATGATGCTTGATAATGCTGGTGCTTTCGCAGTAGGTAGAACACTGTCTTGAGAGACGCAGGCATCTGGAACAGGCTCACGAAGTTTGACTCAATAAAGCGTTATCTGTTATTTCACAGACAGCTACGCGCAACCTGAACGAAATGGCTGCGGATTTCCGATGACGTAGCTTGTAGGTTGCAGATAGAGATATGTCTATCACGAGTCACAAACGTCTACGCGCTACTACGTTGTAGCTGCGTGTACAATTAATCCAGTCATCCAGTCATACATAGCTCAAGTATGCCAGAAGCCCTCTGTTTGCCTGGCCTCGAAGAATCACAGCATTCCCGAACTAAAATTAGCTTCTCGTGATTCGGCAGCAAGGACTTTCCAACAAATCTAGACATTTCGGTGCAACCGACGCAAAAAACAAAGTGACTTATACGAACAGATGATGCGTCTCTTCTGTTTCCTAAGACGCAGAAGTGACGTCTTTCGCAAACACAAAGAGCCACTATACTTTGTTTTCCCCGTTCTGAACCTCAGCGTAAATTGCGAATTCTCTTTTCTTCTCGTCATCATTGTGATCTGCGCGACCCGCATCGTCGTCTGGGGCCTCAATTAGAGGGTCTTAGAAATATCGGAACCAATGCAATCACATGCGCCATCGGCCGCATGCACGAAAGGGTCGGAGCCAAGTTTGGCTTCAGTACATGCGCACATTTCCTAAACTCCAAGTTTTAATTTAGCATATGCTACCTACTTGCGCACTTAACATGACTTTATTAATTGGCGCAGTTTAGATAACTTAGTGGCGGCGCTGTTTCTCGGGTACACGAAGTAGACGCTAAAGTACATTTAGCGTAGTTCAGAAGATAGCGTTGGCAGTCACTGCGCATGCGCTTGCCGCAATTTCTAACATCCCCTATATTATAGCTGTCCCTCTCTATTCGTTCGACCGTGCTCTATCTGTGCTTGGGACCGCTTGTTTCAGCGGGGTTCTCGGATTCTGCTCTCTCCAACATGATAAACAAGGAGGAAGAAAAAGAAAAAAAAAAGGAAAAGAAAGGGACAGAAAAGGCGGCTGGAAAATCAGCAGCGCTCGGCTTCTTCAAAGGTGCAATCTCTCGCCTCGCTCAAAACAGCCGGGCGGGAAGCAGTGTTGCCAGACTTCAGTGACCGCAGCTCGCTCGCTGCCGACGCTGGAAGACGCAAAGCCAAGAAGTCCCGTTGCCGCCCTATTCGATACATGTGCTGGACTCTCGAGTGATTGCGAGGTTCACAAAAGGGACCGACCGCCAACCGTTCCCTTTTTTCTACTCCCGTCCCATCTGAGTGTGTGTCTGTGCGTGCCATTCCCGTAAGTGGAAGCGACGTTCTCATCGGGAGTCTTCTCTCTCCAAAAAAAAAAAAAAAAAAAAAAAAAAGCCCCGACGATGGCGTGGCCACAACAACACTCAAGACCGCCGCCTATTATATATAGAGGGAGACCAATGAAAGGGAGCATCGTATACGCGATAAAGCTCAATTGTTTTTTTTGTTTCGCTTCCCTCGGTCCGATGTTCCGTTCCGTGCTTCCCAGACGACTACCACCGGACTTTTACGAAAAAAAGAAATGTCACCGTACTTTTGGTGCCCGCGGCTGCTACTAGCACTGAGCAACTTGAGAACTGGAAGAAAGGAAGGGGGGAATTTCAGCGTTTTAATTGGGAAAGTGAAGGGTGCTAACGTACTCCAACCCATCCGATTACTAGCGCAACGATCATACACAAACTTAAGTTGACATACCCACTACTAATTTTGTATGCGGGAACACAAGAGTGTCGAGTGAAAGCAATCCGTGATCGTGGCATCGGCGATTCTCAACAGCGAGGCGTTCTCGGTCACGGCGTATCCCTCGGGCGAATCTCAGTACAGCGGTTCCACGTTGTACTCTAACGCTTCCCGCCGACTTCAGTTTGTTTACCGCCGACTTCATTTTGTTTGGCTCTTTTTCATTCGAACTCCTTTTTTTTCTGAACCAAGTTATTTAGTACGAAACTCGCTATTTCTTTTGTATTATTATTCTTATTATTCAAGCAAATATTGCGCATTCCCCACCGCTGGTCACAGAGTCTGCGAACAGAGGCGGAGACGCAGTGAGGGTTCTGAACTGGTCCTTGAAAAAGCGTTGCTCGAAGTACCGCTTGGTTCCCGAGTCTGTACACTGTCTTAGACTGCACTATCTTCGGGATCGGCCCATAAAGAACGGTTCGACAGTTACGTGTAATCGGGCTAAGTTGCCAAAGAATGCTAAGCGCTTTAAAAATTGCGCGACCATAATGTAGTGACCTTTATGGTGTATAAACAAACTGCGCGCGAGATTTAAACGTTGCGTAGAATAAAGGTATACAGAATCGTACGCATCGCCATTAGTTGTACAGCATTTAATTGAGCTCTTCATTAAAGCTTCGCTTCACATAGATTCAAACGTGCGCGTTCGATATCATTTTCTGACCCCTTTTCTCTCGGTTTTTTTTTTCTTCTTCTTCTTTGTTTTATATATTCCTAAGTCGCTGGAGCTTATTTTTTTATATATAATTGGGACATCCGGCCCTTAGGTGGCTCATTTTCTCACTTGCTCATCATTTAACAAACAGCAACAAACTGGGACGTCGTTCTCATCTTGCGAAGGCAGGTTTACACACCTCGCAAGACTCCTCCACGATTTTGCTGTCTGTACCCACAATACCGCCGCTCACTGGGAATCATCAGGGAAACATATATATTTTTTGTTCTCCCATCCGCTAACCTTTGCCGATTCACCGTCACTCCCTGAGCACTAAACCATTTCTCGATGCCACTCACGTTAACTGAAAACTACGACTCGCTCTGTCCTGGTGGTTTGGAAAGTGAGAATGCGTGTTCTTTTTTTTTTTTTTTTTTTTTTTTTCTGGGGGCGCGGGCGGACGTGGCGGGGCCGTTAAATGAAATGTTTGAATAGCCGGTACGTTGCCACGGTGCTTCGGCAGCGCGTTATTCTTGTAGCTCTTTGCTCGTCGAAGTCACACCACAAGACACACATGTTTATATATTCAAGCGCGGCGAAACCATCTATATGTACATGATCGCGTGAAAGACATTCTTGTATGTTGTGAGAATGTGTGCGCGTGCTTGAGAGTGTGTGTGTGTGTGTAGCATTACCTCGTTCACAAATTACTTGAAAAATGCAAAAAAAAAAGAATTTAAAAAATATTACGACGAACTCATATCTAGGAATTTAAACTCTTCCATGACAGTTGATTGTTTCACTTTGAAGGAAGCTGTTTTGTAGCATGGTACTCTTATTTTATTTTTTTATTTTTTTACCCGGATGGGGGCAATAAAGAAAAATATGAAGTCAAGAAAGATTGATGTTTATATTAGTCTTGACGAAAACCATGAGGTAAACATCAAGGGCAGACAGCGTCGCCATTTTATAATTATTAAAACCTTCTTGTGACGTCGCAAAGTGGCGACGATTGACCTAGGCCGATAAATTTTTAATATTGTTAATAAACAAAAATAGAAATGAACTCTTTCACTAAAATAAAATCGAATTCAAACCGGCAGCCTTTGCAATGTGTTTCTCTCTCTCTCTCTCTCTCTTCTATTCTCTTTAATGAAAGAGGATTGAAGTCTGCGACGAGCTATCGATACCTAAAACTTCAAGCGGTCGCTCACGGTATTTACAGTAAGAAAACTAAATATAAGTTCATTTCCTAGTCGGTGATTTTCTCAACATTATGACTCATCGCTCGTCTCTGCACAGAGCTGAGACGATATCCATTAGTTTTGCCGCTTATAACACGTTTCAGGCAGGTTTACACACCTTGCAAGACTCCTCCACGATTTTGCTGTCTGTACCGACAACATCGCCGTAATTGAGTGAGGGTAATCTTGAAATAAATATAACTTCGCCCTTTAACCCAATCAATCTATCCTGACATTCAGATTTGTCTTCATTGCCCCCTCCAGACAAGCTTGAGGCCGTAGCATTACTCGTTAAGAAGAAGCAAAGAAAGAAGGTAAGCAGCAAAAGGAGAACGGGTCGGTCACGTTGTTCGTTCTGTGCTCTTCAAATAAATCGCGGTGATGAAGATTTCCGTTCCACGCCACTTTGTGTGAAATCCCGCAAGCGTACTTTCCCGCACATCAACGTAAATCTGTGTCCACTTTCTTTCTCTCTACTTCTGCACGGACGCTCTTAACTGTGCGAAATAATTAAGTTTCTATCTGCCCGCCCTCTACAGTATACCCACCTTGTTGTTCAGATGCGCTCCGCTATGCTAATTGAATGCAGCGTTGTGTAAGCTATAGAGTCACGCGTCATCTATTCGGGTGCGGGATTTACACAGCGATTTGCACATTATAAGAGCATTACGTTGCTGGCTGACGTTTGTAGGCCGGCCAATCACGGTAGCCAGAGACACGACTCCCAAGTAGCCTCGCGAACTACGAAACACCGGCGTACTCGGTTTCTGCTTTGCTCGTTCAGCAGTGACGCTTAACTGTACGTTGGCGTACAAGTTACACTTTATAAGTAAAATGGCACCAGAGTGGGACAGTTGCTGACAGCCCTTGCATTGTTAGTTGCGTGCAAAGGGAACAGCATCTTTTCTCCTGTACGAGAATATTTCGGGAAGTTCTCCTGAACCCGATAAAGAGAAGTTCGCATCGGCTAGTCAGCCTGACGAGCGCTAAATGCTAGCGTGCCGGGCTGACTCAGCCTGCCTGTATAAAGTGCATTGACTTGGAGAGATATCTGCAGAGTGTGGTCAACGTGTGCAAGTTGGGAGCAACACTAATTATTATTCATTCCCATTTCGCCTTTATGGGAAGAAAGTGGCCGTACTGCGCCTAACGCGGACTTCTATTGATCAAAGTTTATTCTGCAGTACTTCGAATCAAATTTAGGCTGCTGTAACGCACTCCGACACTAACGGAAGCTTTTTTGTAAGGGTCGTGTCGGCGGGCGTGTCTGGTTGGCAGTGTATACAGACAGTAGCAAGGAACGAATGCGTGTAAAGAAACGCGTGGAAACGAATACGCGTAAACTCGGCCTGCGTCCGAGTCAAGCCACTCGCCTAAGACCCATAAAACAAGTGGCGAAAACCGAACACGATTATAGTATTGATCCCGTTCGATGCCGGTCAATTTTGTGCTAACCGTTCCACACAGCTTTGCCCACTAACGCACGAGCAAGGCTTTGCTGAATTATGGTAATTACCCCGTGATGGTCCTCATGGCGATTCCTATCTTACATGACGCTGCGCAGTCGGGGACAGACAGAGCGTGTTAACACGGTTTTCTAAACATTGGCTCTGTGTTTGCTCAAAAGCGGGTTGTGGTCGTCACAGGAAATGCGTTGTTGTTTTGTTTTTTGCTTTGTTATGAAACGTCGATTGTGGCGTCCTATAGGTGCTGATAACGAGTTACCAAGCTTATTGCGTTAGTATTTGTTACTAGAATACTTCGTTTCTCTCTATCCACTGTGCATAGTAGGGGTGTCTTCTAACGTATTTGTTCACGATGTGAGCGAGAACGAAAAAAAAAAAGCAATGTAATTCACTTACGTCCATACCACATCACCAATTCATCTGAGACGAACGCCGGTGGCAGGTTCCTTTTCACATCCGTGGTTATCTATGTACGTATTATATCGATAGAATTACGGCGAGTGTTTGTATAGCACATGCCGGTGCGTTCGAGCCTCACGTTTCTTCCTTGTCTATGTTATCACTGACGAGTTGAAAAGAGAAATGTGGAGTTTTATCGTAGGAAAAAGACTTTAAAAAACAACCAAAAAACTTATGTGTCTCGACGATGCGTGACAAGTGTGTACGTGCTTTAGTTTCTAGTAAAAAGTTTTGAAAGTTGGTCTGTCCCTTGGCTCTGTTTCTTCTCTTCTTGAGATACATGCCTTACACTGTGTAGACAAACGAAGCACAGCAATCAGCCTTTATATATATATATATATTTCATCACTCTTTGTCAAATAATACCTATCAAAGCTGGGCCGGCTCAAACAAAACAACAATTAAAAAAAGTTGACTAAAGGTCAGAAGGCGCTAACCCATATATTTTGCAGACAGTTCAAATTGGCACATCGTACATCACGACGCATACAATTTTCACATCAAGTAAAAATAGTGTGTTAAAAAAAACGTACGTACGTTGCAAATTACAATAGGCCTCGAAATATATGAGACCATCAAGCTGGCTTCAGTCTTGCTACGCAGTTAATAAATTGTTTGAATGTTACTCCTGAATGCTCACGAAATCTTCATGCATGAGCTCTACACACCAGGCGTGTTTCTTATATGCGGACCACATCAATAACATGTAAGTACATCAATAGCATTATTTGATACGTGCATGTAATGCCGTCCGCAACTGAACGTCCTGACGACTGAGGAGCTTCTACATGTCCGAGTTTCATTTATCCGGCGCCTCATGGCAAGTACAGTAATAAAACAACGTAACAGCACGCCAACAGATAGTTGCAGAGTGCAGTGTTCGTTGAAGGAGAGAAGTGTGATACTAAAGCAACGCACATTATTTTAATGAGGTGCAAACGCGATGAGACTTGTTAAACAATCTATTGCTTTGCTTATACATAGGGGCAGCAAATTCAGGGGAGACCGGTCTAGCAAGTCATTCAGTTCATTCTGAGACTGCCATGGGTAGACCACGGAAGTTAAAGACGCCAGAAGAACAGCGTGAATACAATGCTCGACCATGTGCGGTGTTTGGTACAGCTTCGCTGGACATTCACGTTTGCAGGGCGGGATGGCGGCCAATTTGTTCATCTCCAACCACGGCACTGTTCTCGCACACTACACACATTACACAGATATATACTCGCACCAAAGGTACATTTGGTAGAATATGCAGTAACTCTATAGTGGCCACGGTACGAGCGCGCCTCGACGGAGCAGAACGGGGGAAAGGGGACACCTGCTGCTGCCGCCGTAGCGCGCCAGGTATGGCGTCAGGGGTGAGGGCACCGGAGCTAGCTGCTGGCTCCGGCAGCACTATACCGCTATGGTACAGTACTCGCAGTGCAAAATTCGAAGTACCGCTCAGCGGCGTTCAATTGGACATTAACGCTTTCGAATTCACAACTCGTACGAAGTGCTTAGGCGTCCTCGGATTTTTTGAGTGACTGGACATTTTTTTTTTTTTGTCGAAGTTCGCCGTCTTGTGCGTTCGCTCGGGAACCGGTGGCCCTGCGCAACAACCATGGCTCTGCTGCGGAAGAATCAATCGGAAAAGTCTCCACTTGCGTCATTCTCTCTCCATCGAGGCTCCTATATAAATTTCGTTATCATCTCTTAATATTCGAACAGAAATTAGATTCTACAATCTAAAATAGTGAATTGGCGAATAGAATACGAATCCAATGACTATTAGATTCGTACTCAACCTTTAGAATGTTGAGGCACCTTTACACATTTTCTATATACCATTCCTCGTCTTTCTGAACACCACTCTCTACTGCGACGGTCGCGGCAGTTATACCTGCCGTTTAGATTTATTACGTTTCGAAAGAGAGAGGTCAGCGATTGCGATGACAAGAGCGGTTATGGAAGATGTCTTTATATATTTATAATTTACTGTTTCAATACAGTGGCGTTCTTAAAGCACCGAGTACAGTTCGGCGTCGTGCGATAATTGCAACGTGATCTGTACTGTCCTGCAACGCGTCTCGAATGGGTTCAATGACCCAAACTGAAGACCTCCGAGAATGATCGTGCAGTGCTACTAGCCAGAGAACAGAACATCTGTCGCGCACGCCAGCGTGTACGCTGAACGCACGCAAAATAGGTACGTGCACTATTATCTCTCGTAAATGGCAGTGGTCGCAATTTGGGCTGCTCTCAAAGCCGATGAGTTACGCATACCGATGCTTGAATGCTACCCCAACACGTTTTCTGTGCAACAAGCTTTGTGCCACAGCGTTTGAGTTTCGGTGGTTCACAAAACATGAACTCGGGGTCAAGCTTAACGAAGACATCTGTGACGAAGGTCTGGTTGAGCCTCTGCCGGTCAGATGCGAAACCTCGGATCACAAAAGCAATCAGAGAGTTTGTATCTGCTCTCGAAAAGAGCAAGTCATGCACACGGAGTAATCTTACAAGGTACAGGGCTTAGCGCAGTACCCGCAAGTTCACTGCATACCAGATCGCAATTAGCCCAATCACCTAATGAAATTTAATTTTGTGACCCCTTAGCTGCGCGCGTCCCACAAGCTCTGCAATGCCGAGAGTCAAAATGTAATAACGGTTTCTTTCTCCCGAGTGTGAGAATCTTTAATGCGGTCTTGGTATCCCAATACACAGTCGACACGCGAAGTAGTTGGTCTCAAATGAAGCTAACTGCACCCTAAACATCAAGGTGGAACAAAATTTACAAGATTTACAGTGTCGATTATGTGTTGCAACCTGCGGCTACCATTCTGGTCTCCGTTCCTACTATCATGCAAGCACTTGAAATAAACACAAGGACACCGAGAAGTAACATTTCTGTCCTTCCCTTCCGCTACATTACAACAAAAGAAATGTCCTGGTATCGACAAGAAAAAAAATCTGAACAGTTTCAAGTTTCGCTTCCAGAAACTTAGACCCCTAAAGCACAGCGCAAGCACACTTGTAGTCCATTTCCTTTGGCCTGTTGATGTAGTCCATAGCGTTGGGCAGGTTCTTGATCACGCAGGCTGTGTAGAACCAGCGAGGAGGCGCGAAGCCCGGTATGGCGTGCCATTTCCGGTCATCACCCGAGAAGTACTCGAGACAACGCTTGTAGTCCTTCTGGTTGGCCTCGCCAATCGCGTAGATTTTGTCGTCCAGAACCACGGCGACGACCTTGTCCGTGAAGGTCTTGGTCTTCGAGCCTTTAGACCACTTCCCACTTTTAGGGTCGTAGACTTCGCACACGCTCGACTTTCTCGAGAGTCCGCCAATGACGTAGATTTTGTTCCTGTACGATACAAGACCGTGGAAGAGCCGCTCAGTCTTCATCGGCGCTATGATCGTCCACTTGTCAGTCTCGGGATCGTACGCTTCGGCCGAACGAAGAAGCTTCTCCGTAGACATGCCGCCAACGATGTAGACGCGGCCTGCGCAAGAGGCTGCGCTGGCCCCGAGCCGAGGGTGGTTCATGCGGCCCGCGGTACGCCAAGTGTCTGTGGCGGTGTCGTACTCCTCGGCGGTGTCCAGCGTGACGATGCCGTTGGGCGAACCGCCGATGCAGTACACGCAGTCGCCGAGGACGGCTATACCGAAGAAAGCCCGCAGTTGCCTCATCGGCTTTATGGCCGACCACTTCACGGCAGCTGCATCGAAGCAGTAACAGAACGGGCACAGCCTCGCGATGTCAGCGCCCATGACGTAGATTCTGTGACCAACCGAGACGCATTGCAGGCCGAAGACCAGGTCCTGCCTGAAGTCCGTCTGCACGGTGTTCCACTCATTGGTCTTGTAGTCGTACACCTCCCAGGTGTTGCTCTTGTAGCCGCGGTGTATGCCGCCGTACACGAACATGATCTCGGCAGGCACCCTCTGCACGAACATGCTGTGGGTGGGATTTAATAGGCACGCGTCACGTCCCGACTGCTGAATTTTGTAGCATCGCTTGACGACCGTCTTGCAGAACATGTTCTTGGCGACGAAAGAGTTGCGCATGACCACCTTTCTCAGGTAGCTGCCCTTCATGAGGCAGAAACGGATGTGCGGCAGCAGCTTGTCCAGATACACACTGCGTTCCTTGGGATCGGACTTGATCCAAAACACGGTCGCTTCCCAGACGGTCTCCTCGCGTCGTACCTTGAGTTCGTCCGACTCGAGCAAATCCACCAAGTTCTGCAGGCTCAGACTGCGGAAGTCGAAATTTTCCGAGTACACCCGCTCGAAGTTGTCGAGCAGGAAGCGGAGCGCCAGCTTGTGCAGCGGTTCGAGGTGAAAAAAGCGCGCCATCTCTAGAACCCTGACGCAGTTGTCGAGGTCCACGTTGCGCGACATGAACGCGCAGCACTCGCCGAGGAGCCCGTCGACGAGTAGCTGATCCGCCGCGACGGTCAGGTGTGCCACGTTGTCGGCAGTGATTGCCACGTCTCCCGTGCTGGCGTACGCAACGATGGCCTGCAGTTCTTCCTTCGTCACCCCGGGGATGAGGAAGTCACCTTGGCTCGCCTTGGAGAGCGGCCCGTTGAAGAGTGACTCGAAGTACTCGCTGCACGCACTGAGCTTGTCCTTGAAGACCGCGACGCTTCCTCCATCGGAGGTTCGCAGGGTGGCCAGCGAGGTGAGGACAACATCGCTCATGACTCGACGAATCGCATCCAGCCGCAACTCCCTTCGGGAGTCGCCGGGATAATATGTGCTCCTGCACTTTGTTTGCTTACCGGAAGATCGCGACGGGCTCGAAAGAGAACAGCGGCGAAGCCAATGCAGTAGACAAGGTCTCGCCTCGGTCGCAGAGGTTTGCGACGCGAGAATTTAATCGCGGCGGCGGCGGCGTAGGCGGAAATTTAGTCGTGGTTTTCGGAGTCTCGAGGTGACCGCTGCATGCGAGAGCCGCGGCTGGGCTCAGGGCAATGAGCGCGCGGATGGTAGCTTGTTTGCTTCTCAAAGGCACTTACCCATTACGGGCGATTGGCTAAGAAGCCGCGGCACTAAGGCGAAACAAAAGATGCACTAATTCCAGCAATGACGACAAGAAAACCGCTAAACTAAAAATTATTTCTCTTTTTTTACTTTATTCTTTTCTTTTTTATATATACTGTTGAGTGTACTTTGCATCGCCTCCAGTGCGCGAGCTCCCCTCGTGGGCACAGGAGCCGTGATTTGAGGCCATGGCCACAATGTCCACCCTACCATCTAGGCTCTACGTTATACCTCTACGTCCATGCATTTCTCATGAAGCGAGTCCCGCGGAGTGATGTCATCAGCAAAAGTCACGTGCAGTACGCGACCATGACGGAAATCAAGCTATTAAGGGACTATGCGGAAATTAAGGACTGGATGTTCACAACGCTGAACTAACAACTCAGGCTTTATTTCCTGAGAGCAGGCATAAATATACGCTTCAAACCACGGAAATAGAAAAAAATGCAAACAGAGCGAGAGTATAAAAATGCACTCTGCAGAAGCACATCTCCACCGCACTTGTCACTTAATCGCGTTTGCACTCCTTACTTGAGAAGGACAACAAATCTACATTGACGCACTTGTCACCTCGTATCAAAATGTCATGCGCTTCGACATCGCCTCCCCTCCCTCCCTCCCGTCCACCCACGGCCTTTCGCGCGACGGAATAAGTCACATTTGATCTCCGCCAGTGCGTTGGCTCCCCGTGAAAGCGCGCGTCCCTCGCACGCTTTCACTCGCACATACAGCATACGGCGCGCGGCGACGATTTCATCGCCGTTGGACTTCATACGGAACCTCACGGCGGCGGCGGCGACGCCAACGGCAGAAATCCGCTTGGACTGTCCATATAATTGCTATCGCAATAAAAAAGAAAAGTAAGCTGAAGTTAAATATGAACGTTGGTCGCGGTGGCGCACACTCTAGGGGCTCAGCACAAGAGCAAGATATCAGTTGTAACTATCCCGCATACTTGGCATCGGATAAGCTGCAACGTAAAGCGTATTGGCAAACTGAGCTGGTGTCAATGTCGCGTTTTCGGCACCTGACAAACTTTCAAGAATATGCCGTCAGGTCATCACTAGCTCAGGTTCTGGACAAGCACATGCACCACTAAGCATAAGAAAAGTTCGTGCCGTGTTGTGAAAACGTCGTTAGCAGTATACGCATGTCATTATCGTGCAAGAGTGAGTATGTTGGCCAAGCTGTCCGATGCCTAAATGAACGGCGTCGAGAACATAGGTGTTCTGTCGAAAAGGTTGTTAAGTCACCTTAGTACACACATTGTCGCGATTGTGGTTACCGCGGCATGCGTTCCCATCAGCAAATTCTCTTGAAAAGCACTTTCTGCCAGAGTAGACGAAGCGCAGAGAGGAAGGGGCAGGACGCAGAAATTCGCGTGAGCCAATAGTATAAAAACAGTTGAAAGCGCAAGAACTGGTGGTTAACTTCATTGATACATTGTACATGCTTTGTTCAGATTCATTCAAAATACGACTCTCAATGTGTATTCATAGCTAGTTCAGCATCAGTCAATACACTCTGTCAAATGGGCCGTTGAATCCCTCTCCGAGCGTGGAACATTATTTAATATCACGCTTGTGATATTAAAGCCTATAATGAGAGCTAGTACGAACAAATAAGCTACGATTGCTGAAAAAATTATTAATGTGAAACAAATACGGTGCCTTATGAAACATGCATAGCTCGCGTTTGCAACAAATGTAATATATTTCCCGATGTCGCACCCTGTCGTCTAATATCTGCTACCCTTGCTGTTCAAAGGCAGTACGTTAAATTGGGGACAAGCGGCTCAAAACGGCGAGATCAGGAACAAGTTCATTGAAGAGCGGCACATATGCCCTGAAGCGTACAACCAGTGGCCCAAGCTGACAGATACCAAAGTTGTTGTTGCCTCAAAACAACAACTTTGGTAGTGCGCGTGCGTCCCGTAATTTTGTCCTCGTTCTTTTGCGCCGCTTGCTTCCCTTCGACGTGAACGACCAGCTAGCACAAAACAAAAGAAAGAAGGAAACATTTAATGATACGAAATGCAGAGAGGTCGAACTAAAAATACATTACTGTAGCCAGCCCTAACCGAATATCATATATACATTAAACATGCGTTTGAACTCTCACTTTATTTACAGCCGGAAGCACTATGCATGCCGTTTCCCGAAACCGCACTCTTCGCATGTCGCCATAGCTTCCGCGTTCTGCGGTGCCTGCGGACTGGGAAGGCGCACTCTGGCTCAAGCCACTTTGTCCGTGGCGTCGGCCTGCTTGGAATCGCTCGAGCCAGTGAAGTAGGGGTGTGCCAGGGCGTCTCGGGCCGATATCCTTTTGCCGGGTACGTAGATGAACATCTTCTTAAGCAGATCGATAGCCTCGCTGACCGCCTCCGGGAGCAGTTCGGACAAGTTGCGCGGCTTCCAAGCGGGAAAGGTCGGCTTGAAGTACGGCAGCTGCGCCACGTCGGGCCACGTCTCGTCCGTCGGCGTGCCCAGGATGCGGAATATGTGAAACAGCTGCTCGATCTCCGAGTTCCCGCGGAAGGGAGGTTTGCCGGTGGCCAGCTCGAAGAAGATGCAGCCGATGCTCCAAATATCGACGGGCGTCGAGTACCGGGAGGTGCCCATGAGGATCTCGGGGGCTCGGTACCACAGGGTGACCACCACGTTGGTGTACGGGTGCACGGGCAGGGTGAACGCGCGGCCCAAGCCGAAGTCAGCCACCTTGATCGTGTCGTTCCGGTCGATGAGCAAGTTGGCGGGCTTCAGGTCACGGTGCAGTACTCGCCGTCTGTGGCAGTAGAGGATGGCATCCAGGATCTGGCCGACGTACTTTTTGACCACGGCGCCGTCCAGCTTCTTGTTCTTGGGCAGCGAATGCAGGCGCCTATTGAGGTCCGTGGCCATATACTCAAACACTAAGTATATGGCCTTGGCGGATCCCCCCATGACAACATCTACGAGGCGCACTATGTTCTTGTGATCTAGCTCCTTAAGAAGGGTCACCTCTCGTATGGTCGACGGCGGCACTCCATAGTCTCGGTCCTCGATGCGGACCTTCTTCATCGCCACGGTCTTGTTGTTCAGCTTGCACCTCGCCTTGTACACGATGCCGAACGAGCCTTCCCCGATCTTCCCCATCATGACGTAGTTTTCCATGCTGTCCGGGCCGGCCTTGATGCGTCTCAGCGAGGGTTGCATGCAGCGGTACGCAGGTTTGTGGTCGAGGTAGCTGCAGTATCCGCGGTAAACGATCCCCGGGGATCGTTTGAACAAGGCGGGTAGCAGCTCGAGACGGCCGACCGCGCGCATACGCTGCTTGCGAAGGCACACCAGCGCCACACTAGGCAAGCATGCTAGCTTCTGAAAAATAACGAGGCCGCATGCTGTTCTTTTCCTTCCGTGTGTATGCAATAAACGTATACGCACAATTCAATGTCGTTCCCCACAGACTGAATCAGTATGGCTAAGTATAGAACGACAACATGCACACGAATGAAACGATATACAGCACACGCTTATACATGACAAGCGCAATGGCATGATACGCTATAGGGCGCAGTTATTTATACTCTTCGCTCTACACTGAGTACGTAGGGAGCATAAATACGCAGCCGGCCGGCATGTATAGGCTTCTATGAGTGCTGCCAAGATAACAATGTTTAAAACGAAGCCTTCTGCAGGGTCGGTATCTCGCCGGATATGGATGTATATATATATACACAGCTCCAGCAAACTAGCCTATAATAGTCCTGTATGCTGACCCGCAAAGTATTACCACAGAGCGCACCTCTCTTCTGAGTAATAAAAAAAATAATGCCTAAGAAGGGCAGAATAGAACAGCCGACCCGGTGAACTGGTGCCATTTCTGTTCTCTTACTTACAACATATAATACTGGCTCACAGATACCTCTAAAGCATACCGATCTCTTATTGGAATCGCGCATTATTTTCAACGGCTTATTCGATTTGATTTTTCTTTGATTTTAGCCATTGTGTATCTGCCACTCCGTATTATTGGCCAATCCTCCAGAATATATGTTTTTCAACGTAGTTAAATATTGTCACGTGAACATTCTGGATCGATTTCCGGTGACCATTTGTTAACTAGCTAACCAATATTGCAAATGTTACATACAAAAACACACACCTTTCTCGAATGTTGTCACCGACGCTATAGCGATGATGATGATCATGATAATGATCCATTCAACAATGACACAAACACGATGTGAGGATAGGTCCAGAAACGAGTAGTACTTAGATATTTGTTCAACGTCAACAAAAATATGAAAGAAATCGATCATAATAAATCGAACAAGATGGTGTGTAATCGCATTTCTTCCCTCGACAAGAATCAGACATCGTCCTCGTCATCGCTATAGACGGTTTACAGCGCCGCTGCATAGGCGCCGCCATCTTTGAAGATGTGACCGCGCCGCCATGGAGCGCCTTCTGGCTTCCCCATCCCTATCGTGGACGACGTGCTGAGTAAATGCAGAGAGCAGCGCCGTTTTCGCTTTTAGAGCGCAGCTCGAAAGTGCCTGATCGTGCATTTCGCGTCGGCGTCGTCCCTCGGCGTAACCGAGCGAACGAGCACAGCGAAGGGTGAAAGAGCGAACGCGGAGCGCATCGGGGGATGGAAGACGGCGATAGCAAAGAGAGTGCAAGGAGGAAAGCGGAGGAGGAGGGAATGACGAAAGCGAGAGAACAAAAGCGTAGAGCCGCGCAAGACGGGCTCTGCGGCGACGACCGCTACGAGATGGCGCCAGAGTAGCACGCCGTCGTCTGTTGATTAGAGATGGGTCGCTCAGGAGCGAGCCGGATCTTTTGAGCCGCTCTTTCTAAACAGCGAGTGAGCCGTAGTTCAGTAAAAGTGAGAGAGAGTGAGAGAGTGGTGCGTTGACTTATAGATGGTTTGCCCGTAACGCGACAGATGCAGGTACTTATTGTGCTAATATCGAAACAAGTTTGCCACTATGCCATCAGTGCGCCACGTCACTTGAACATCACCCAGTGTGGAGAAAGGTAGCCGGCTCTCACTAGTTCACTGAGCCGCGCCGCGTCAGAGCCGGATCTTCTGCTGGGTGCGACTTCCGCGCCATGTGCGGCAAAGCAAATGCACTCCCGCTCTTCCTCGGAAGAGTCGCAACATGACTCGCAACCACCCCCTTGCCTTCGGCTGTCTTTTGAGCCGCTCTTCTTAAAGAACGAGTAAGCCGAGTGTGAGCCGTGGTTCAGGAAGTGAACGGCGGTTCTCTTGGAGAGAGGAAGCCGGTTCTCTCTCGTTCAGTAAGCCGTGCCGAAACGCTCCGTGGAAGCCGGGTCTTCTGCTGGGTTTCGTGGTTTCGTTTTCTGACCGACGTGTAGTGGCCGGCGTGAGCAGACTCGCGCTACTCATACTCGCTTGCTGAGTGCGATGTACGTGACAGTCCCTTTGGTTTTGTTTGCGTCCTATAGTGTGGCACCAGATGCCACCGAAGCGAGAAGAAGCCTTAATTGGCAAAGGATGACGCCGTTTGTTGCCTGCTGCTGTTCGAACGATGTCTGACGAGTGACGACTCTCACCGATCGCCCATCGTGCCCTGGTGCAACACTTCGACGACGGTCTTCCGTGTCTTTAAAGACAACAGGTGAACGTACAGTTTACGTCCTGGTCTTCATTTGCGCCAATTAGTGTAGTCATGAAAATGTCGCCCATGTCATCCACTGCTGTGCAGTTTCTGAGCGTGTATCATTCGCACATCAATAAAACGAGGCCAATCATCTGTTAAGTTGCAACAGATTTTTTTTTTTTTTTTTTTTTTTTTGTCTGGGCGCATGATGGCATGATCGCCAGTACCGCGCGGGAGCCCAATAAAAAAAAAAACGGTAGGTACACGCGGCAGTTTTCTGGATGTTACGTATGATTTTTGTATTGTACTTCAAGAACTAATTTCGACATTTATTTTGTATGGCGTTACAGCTCACTCATATTATGGCGAGCGTGTGTATGTGAATAAATAATAAAGTTGAAAGATAACTTACAATAATTTTTGTTCTTATTTTGACCAAAGTTCATTTTAATGTACCACAAAGACAGAAAAGCTCCTGTAATGACGATGAAGTTTTTTTTTTTTTTCTGAAACAAGAAATACGTCGCATTCTGCCTGCTACAGTATAATAAGTATCTTATCCCCAATGTCAGAAAAGAAAGCTTCATTACAATTAAAAGTTCGCGCTCTTAAAATATGTAAAAATATTCTACAAGCATAGTGGAAATGCCTATAACAAGGTCATTATAAGAATGCCTATATCGTTTTTTTTTTTTTTTTTTTCACAGTCAAATAACTCGAATGTGCATAACACAGGTTACAGATTTAAGTGAGCCGTTCAAATGAACCGGTTCATTTCAGTGAGCTGAGCCGTTCCGTGCCGCTCACTGAAGTGAGCCGTTTCGCCCATCTCTACTGTTGACTAATGGCAAGCGGCGAGCGCGTCCACCGATACCATACATGGAAACAAAGCGCTGCATGACTGCGGCGGCTGCTTTGAATCGCGCCCGCGTCACCTCCGCGCTGCCTCTCGCAATTAGCGAGGCAGTCGCGCCACACTTCGCTCCGTTTGCAATGTGCCGCACGAGACAGATTGTCCACGCCCGCCAATATATCGCGAAACGGAAACACGTAGCGATGCACTCAAATTTCGCATTGGGAGTATCGTAATCATAGGCGATATTTTTTTTTTTTTTTTGCGCGTTATTATTCGCCGGTAATGGGCGCACATTTGAATCAATGCGTCAAAGCATGGGTGACAGCGACTACACTGACAGCACACGTATGGTCAAAGTTCAATATTTCGTGAGGATCCACAGGAGTATGCGAGTTACTAGCGATAATACAACTTTTCTACAAGCTATAACAAAGTGTGCAGCAATAACAAACCTATTGCAACTTAGTACACCCGCGAGCGATTAGGTAGAAAATAATCAGATAGAGACCGCACCGACTAACTTCACTGAGTCAGAAACGCGACAAGCCGCTGCTTCAAGGTATTTGCCAAATAAAAACAGAGCAAAACACGTTGATCCTGATTCAATTCATAAGCGGAAAGTTTGGATAGCTTGCAACACATATTTAGCCTCGCTTTTAGAACAAGCACCATATACGCTGCTCACGCCGTTTGGACATAGCTTAATGAGCTCCGAAAGCGCTTTTACATGTCCTCTGAAGCTGTGGCCAAAGCTTCGTGTCGTCCACCCAGTCAGCGCCCGCGATATCTCTTGAAACAGAAGTTTCCCGGACCGCACCGGGCGTCAAGTATATCCACACGGAGGCAGCTGAGGCAAGCAATGGACGCATCATCACGTTATCAAACTTGGCAGCGCCCACGGGATCACCGCGAAAAAGGCGACTAAAGCATCGCGAACGCCAGTTTCTCCCCTGGTGTGTGTAAAATATATAAAGAAATCAAGCCTGCTGGTCATGGCAACGGCGTTGTTGATGCACGAAGGGAAGAGGAAGGGGGGGGGGGGGGGGGGGACTTTACGCTCGACGAGCAGGTGGTTTTCTCGTCAGACGCAAACGAAAACGAGCAAGCGTTCTGCTTGCTCTCGCAGTCTGTTCTGTCATTTCCAGCCTCTTTCTTGTATCGCATGACAATTTATTTTTTGCATGTGCGGTTCTTCACGTATTAACTGACAGCAGCGCGAATGTATTTCTTAAAACTTTAATCTATTCCGTTCAAGATACTCGAGCCAGCACGACATAGCACGCGGCTACTGCGCTTCGGCAGGACATTAATAAGCAGAGAAATGTGCTTTATTTCGAATTTTTATTGGCAACTTTCGCACAAGGGATAAAATACACAATATTGCAGAGCTGTGTATGTATTTACAGTACAAACCGCTCATTCCATACGCTCATAAGTACATAACGAAGTTTCTTGGAATTTCTGAACAGCGAAAGTCACGTTCTTTTGCTTTGTATGGGACAATCCTACAATAGCAACTCGATTGTTGACAGTTATTTGTGATTACTTATGCATTGGATGCTACCTGTCGATAGGTATCACCAACAGACCACAGACAAATATGCCGCCTACAGAAGACCCTTCCTTTCGTGTTGTAGCCGTTTCAACAAGGTTAGTGGCTATTTGCTATACGACTGCATAAAATGTATGCTTACCTTTCATTCTCTCGTTAGCTGAAAAAAAGTGGCCCTACTTATCTCCCCTTATCAGCCAAACAAATAGCCACAAAAAACGCCTTGTCGCCTTTCTTGTTATCTTTTTATTGCTGGTACACTGTCCAATACAGAAACAAAACATTGCAGCGCACAATGGACAGTAAAGGCATGCACGTGTGCATAGAGCGCCGGGAGTAGAGGAACAGAATGTCAGCCGAAGCGATAACAGCAAAAGCGCCACCCGTTATTTTTTTTTTGCATCATTTTACTTTAATAATTGTTTGTAGGTCCCAGAGATCAAGCAGAATCAACACCACCTAGATAGCTATCTAGCGGTGTTGGCCCAATATGCAAAAAGTGTTTCTCTGATGGCCACCATATACATAGCAACGCTAATTGCCATAACTACAGTACACTATAGCAAACTAGATAGATCTAGTTCACTATAAGCACACTCTACCAGAACCGAAACAAGCTCAGCTGTCATGTCGACTCCAGGAGCGGCACTCGAAAGACGCTGTATGGCGTCGTAGAGTTACTGTATATGCTCCCTGCTCTATGGCTTCGGAGTCGGTGGCGCCATCTCTTTTGCGCGCTGCAAGCTAATCACTTTAAACAGTGTATATGAGTGGTTCTTAACGAGTTTAGCTGAAGCTGTGTGAATGGGAATGTAGAAAGTGGCTTGTGAAGGAGCGCAAGGACCCTAAGGAGAGTCCAATAGAAATCTATATTTGTCTTATAAGAAATACACACAGGTCCAATAGGAAAACCTGCAGGTCCCACAGCAAACATTACACGTCCCACTACAATTTTTGCCAATCCTGAATCAGGGCAATACAATGCTCTACAAGAGAAATAAAATCCTTTATGGGCCCCCAATTGAAGCAAAGTAGTAATACCAACTTGTGTTGCACAAATAAAATGCTTGTAGGTCCCAATAGATGCAACAGAAGTAGAATGACGATATAAACTTGTATTGGTAGTACTCCACGGCAAGAAGCCGACCACACCTATGCGCCAAACATCGAGAATGAAGGCAGAGAAGGCGTAATTATGCATTTTAAGCTGTATACTTGTCGCACTGGGGATATTTGGGTACCGTTTGTTTCACTGCGTCATTTCACAGACATCAGAGCTGTGCTGGTTGTACAGACAGGGTGATATATAGGCCACGATTCGTTATACAAGTGCTGTGAGCAATATATTTAGCAAGGCAGCAGCTGCAACCACGCTCAGAAAAGCCCGGGAGAGCTTTAAATTCACCCCCCAATATACCTTTGTAGAACAAACCACTTTGGTAGTCAGCGCTCCTCTCTGCACCATAACACTTGTGTAATCTAATAGACCAATACAGACCATCAGTTTTATTGGTGTATTAGGTCTATTTAAAAATCCAACAGACCAATACTAGGGATCAACTCTAGCAGTGTATCAGGTCTATTATTTTATAGTCCAAGCGAACAATACAGGCTATACTCGCAGACAACTTTCTGTGGGAGTGAAAGCTATGAGGGCGGAGCATCTGCACACGTGTTACCGCTCTAAGTAGTCCGGCAGCGTTTGACAGCGCTTTTGGCCTCTCGGAGCACACGATAAAGCGACCCAGCCTTCACGTGCGAGTTTCACGATTGCCCAGATGCAATGGGAAAAGCCACAAAATGAGTCAGCTGCAGCACTCAGCGGTGTTTTATTTAGCATGTTTCGTCTGGCGCAGCTTAAGTTAGCGTGGAGGAAAATGTAGGACTACTTTCAGGAGCACACTCTGCCTACGTAATTTCCCTTCATTGTCCCAGAAAGTTATTGTCCGCAAGTATATCAGCTTTATTCGTGTAGTATCAAGTTTATTGTTTCATTTCATAATCTAATAAGATGAAGCCTATAGAAACAAATAAAATATTTCTATTGGAATATTTCCTAGGGGAGCATGCGGCGAGATAGCTTGAAGGGGAATTTGGCAGAGAAGGTGCACGTAAAGGTTAAATTGTACGCGCGTCGCTGTCCAAGTGCCTGAGAGATGGCTCGCCTCTAGTCGCGCTTGCTATTGGCAGAGGCGTTATCACGCGAGGTGGAGAAGCACACACTTTGCGAGGATCAGCAGCGCCAGCTCAGTTCCTTTGTGGACTTAGATTGCAATGACGCACCTTCTGGAGCGACCTCGGAGGCTACGGTTCCTCTCGCATCAGTGCGTGAGTCACTGCGTATCACGCATAGGAAACTTCATGGTATCACACCGCTCTCTTCCTGGATGTGTCATGCACTTGCCCTTGCTTCTTCTGTTAAGTGGCTTATATAAGACGCTGCCCAAAATCGTATACTTACTCTTGCTGAGATTGAGGAAAAGTTGCGTGTCGGAGCAACTTAACTGAATTCCAGCGGATTTTAAAGCAAACACTGTATTTGACAGTCATAATCAATAGGTTTTATTGAAATTCTGCTTGTGATGCCTATAGATAATATTCCTTTACTCTTTTGATGTAAACAAACAGTTCTGCGATGCTTTAGAATGTATTTCGACTGTTTGTGGTTTCTTCCGGTGTATATATGGTACTAAAACAGCCTCTTTCGTAGGCACTTTAAAAGTGAATGTGAAAAGTGGACACCAATTCAGCAATACTCGAAACACAGTGAACATATTTTTATTCACAAACATATAGAAAAACAGTAATAGATGTTGCAGTAATAGCAACGTAGCTAGTATTTCTTGAGGGTCTTTCTGATGAGGGCCATGCGCTGAAAAGTGTAAGGTAAAAGATTTCAGAACAGCACAGCCCATCTACATGTTAAATAGACACCAAAGGAAAATATTAAGTCAAGCTAAAGTGATAGATCAGTACTCGAGAATCTCTAGGGCATCATTATTATCGTGCACAGAGCCATAGTAATCGAGAAATTGAGGTAAATGCAGGACACCATTAGAGACTCCCCTGGGACATTCAGTACTTGTCCAATGCCGAAGGCACTATTCATTTAAATTCTGTCACTAGAAGAGTCTGTTGCTGGGCCTGTTGGTACATACTTGTAGAAACGACGGAACCCAGCCTTAAGACGCAAGCACTGTGTGTCCGTCTACTTCTCTCCTGATGTTTGCGTCTTAAAGGCTGGGTTCCATCGTTTCTGTCACTAGCATTCAACCACTCGTAATAAAAACATCATTTTATTGCATTATAAGATGAAAGAAAATGGTACTTGTCCACTTCTATTTCATTTTTAGAAAGAACTCACAGACATTGTTACCCTTGACAACAACGCGGGCGGTTGAAAGGTTTCGTTATCGCTTGACTCTGCGTCACCCGCACTTTCTCGTTTCAGTAGTTTCGTTATCGTGTAGTGCTGCACTGGTTTTGCTGGCTCGCAAAACTCGCACAAACTGCAAGTAGCAGAGAATTCCACTTCCATATTATGTTGCAGGATAACCTAATGGTCCATGCCACTTGAACAAAAGCAGCTGCAGCGGCAAATCCCCTGCTCCGTCTTGGCTTGGTTTTTCCATGGCTACGCACTTGCCTTTGTGCAAAAACCCGTACCGCCATTTGTCGGGCGCCGTTTTACTCACTAACGGCAGCAAAGGGCGGTGATGACGTATGCAAACGTCACCACTCCCTGGTTGGGTGGCAGGATATTTTAAGTGTGATAAAGGTATTTGGACCCTTCAGATGCAATTTTCTCGTAACCTAAGTCTTTTTTGGCACGGAACAATCGTTGCGAGATTTCTGGAACGTCGACTTAGTATTTGCCTTCAGTGTCCCTGCAGCCGAGATGTAAGATGTTGACACAAAAGAGGACCCATATGCGCAAAGCAATGTCCCGTAAATCATTTGCTCTATTTTCGATTTTATGCTTATTTGACTGCAAACTACCATTGCAAATAAAAACACAACTTTGCACGGATTGCGAATGCATGACCCCCAAATACAACAAACAGCTAACCACTTTTCCTTTGGGACCATTTTGCAACTGGATCCCCAAGTGTAAAACTCAAATGACTCTAGTATGAAACAAGACAATGTGAGCAGAGCAAGTTGTCAGGCACTCCCCCTATCCCAGACATTAGCATGTTACACTGCTCTCATAATTCTCATTCCACTTTATGCAAGCATGTAAATCCATTATGTAATGAAAACAACCAGTGGTGTTAACAAGGAATCCAGTTTTTCATGGCATCATAGGTTGAGGACCAACCAGTGCATATGATCACCTACCTGCTTGTGCGCTTCCGTGCTGCTTGCTTTTTTGTAGGGTTGCACCTCTTCAGCACCAAAGCCAGGTATCCACATGTTCCAGTTTTTCTCTGCACAAATTCGAACAATCACCTTCATTACTTGCACAAAACTGACTTGAACCAAAGGTAAAATTCAGTCTTTACTTCAGCTCCTGTCTGACATTTAGTTAATACATTAATACATTTCGGATCTGAATTTGCTGGTTCAGCAAAAGTTTACTGCAAAGGGTGCTTCATTACAAACTCACCAAGGCTCAGCTGAACATCTTTGGTTTCCAGGACGCTAGATTTTCGGTGCTTAGCAATGCGGCAGGATGATGTCACCACATTTTCAATGAATTCATCCGCAATTTGCAAGAGGAGCTGCAACATGAACCACACACGACAGCGGCACGTTAGGAAACACATGCACACGTAGAAGCGCCACATTCCTTTCTACATGATTTGCTTTTCAATGATGGAGTCCTGGCTCCCATAACCAAATCACACACAAGTTAACTTCAGCAAGAGGCAGAACAAGGTGAAGGAAAGAAACCTGCTGTAGCAGCTCAGAGAACAGGGTGTCTTGGTGCTAGGCACGAGGTCACAGGTTTGACTCCTAGCTGTATATTTTAATTAGAGTGGAATGCAAAAACATCCACTTATTTGGGTTTCAGTGGACGTCAAAGAACCCCAAGATGGTTGAAATTAATCTCGAGTCCTGCCTCTGTGGTGCCCTATCACGGTCGCCTGTGGCTTCCTCTATCAATTTTTATATTAGGGGTGTGCATATATTCGAAATTTCGACTACACTAGTCTTTGCTATTCGTATTGATTGATCCATTCTTGGGATTCAATGTCCCAAAGCAACACTAGGGTTATGAGATGTGCCATAAGTCATTTGCTCTATTTTAGATTTTACGCTTATTTACGCATAAATTTATGCATAGTAGACGGCACTGGATTAGACTCAATCACCTGCGGTTTCTTTAACGTCCTTGCCTGTCACCACCGTTTATATGCGGCTGCGGCATCCAGGAACGTAACCTGCAAGCTTGTGGTTCAGCAGCAGAACGCCATAGCTATTGAGCCACCGCGACGACCCGATTCATACTCGATTTAAGGATTCATTATTCAAAGTGGCCGAACGTTCATTTCTGTTCGAATTCAATGGTTATGACACTTATAGGTGTCTCTAGGAAGACAGACGGGAGTGGTGAATAGTCTGAGCGTCTGAATGATTCTGCTGCAAATTCGTGGTTTACTGCGCTGAAACACCAACTGCTGAGTAAACGCATGAAACAGCCTACTTCTGCTCACTAATTTACAAGCATTCAATAATGGTGACACACTTCTTAGGCAGCTTACGAATTTGTTTTCTCAATTTAGGTAAAGTGTAATTATTATTTGAATACTTTCACCATGTTTGCATCCCTCTAAAATGATGCACAGTGGTATGGCATTACGCTTTGCTCCTTCAACAACCACAGTCCTCTATGTGAATCTGGTGAAATGCTGTGCCTGTGTTTCATTACTGCCATTGTGACGGTCTAGCACGTATGATCACCTTTAAAATTGTTTCTCATTTACATTGACAGGACGCACAGTTATAAACACCATTACATGTATCAAAGATGGTGTAAATAAGCCCTTCGTTTCTTGCCAAATTAATTCCAGACATCCTTTATATTTCACTTTGTTTAGAATGAAAAGATATCCGGTATTAGTATCCGTCTTAAATATTTGCACACCTTTAATTAGTATAACTACTATTTTGTAAAGTAAAACTTCAAGCTGAGAGATATATTAGCCAAATTATTTATACTGCTAGTGGCACCACCACCTTCTCCACAAAACCACAGGCAGACCCAGAGGGTGGATGAGCGAGTGACTAGCCAAATTTAAAGCAAAAAGAAATACGAAGGGCATGGAGCAGGCAAAATTATGGGCTGGCATCTAGCAGCATGGAATGCAAACTTGAAGTGGTGTGATTGGCTGCCCCCCACAGGAACCACTGTTTTCCAACTGCACAATGACATGAACATGTGATGGGGTCCAAAACACCTATTATGTATTTGTAATGATATCTGAATGTGCCATACAGCAAACTTTCTCAAATATATATGCCTGCTCTATTTGTCCCACAACCTAGCCCAGCCTTTGTCATCAAGATCTTGCAGCTGTGTTTGACCTCAACGAAGCTCTTGTGTATACAGTGAAACCTTGTTAAGTTGGATATAAAATAATTTGGATTCGTCCTATAGTCCCGGCAGACGTATGCATTACTTAATGGCATAAAACATTATTTCAGATGTATTTGGCTGCACACCAGTTAATTCAGACAATTCCCTCGGAGGATGGCGAGCACAGAGTGTTGCAAAAGAATAGAGTTGCTAGGGGCCAATTGAACATTGAAACGAAGCCACGGAGTCCGCATTGCTATAGTTATCAGCGGAAAAAAATGAAAACGACAGAAACACCAAATGCGCCGTGTCTATTTGTGCATTTATGCGTTTACCATCTGCACGTGCCTTCAGAACTGCATAGTAGTCACTCACGATCGCATCAATAACGACCGCGGTTTCATCAACAGCGGTTGCAGCGAGCAGTAGTTTTGTTTTGACTCAGTGCATGCGTTGGCCACGTGTCTTCAGAACTGCACAGTCACCATGCATAACCGCGTTAATAGCGAGCGCTGTTTCGGCGAGCAGAAGTTATGCTTTGACTCAGTGCAATGTCAGAAACACCGCAGCCCACATGCTGACATCAAAGCCGCGGCTACACCATGATGGACGGACGATCTGTCGCTGACCAGCTCACTGGTGAAAAAATAATTGGTATGTGCACACGGTAATGAAAAGCATGTCTACTCGGATGAAGACGTGGGGGTCTTGTGTCACGACCAAACCGACCACACTGCGAAGGAAGCCGCTAGACTCCCACTGCTGCAAGTGCTAATCAATCACGAGATGATGAGAATTGGCCGCTTCTGCATCGATCTTGTGCAAAATAGAAGCAAGGATTTTAATTTATTCAGTAAATAAAAGTAGATTGGTGTAGCGAACATTTATGTATTGTTTTCTTTATGCCTTCGACATTCGGTTAATTGGGCCTTTTTTCGGTCTTGTGAAATCCGAATTAACGAGGTTTTACTGTAGTTCACTATGAATGCAAGTGCTGTTTATTACCGCTAGATCATGGACACCAATTCCATACAATAGACATGCATGCAGCAGCTGCTTTTAAGCTGTTGTCCACCAGCAGTGTAACAGGTAGTTTTAAAGGACACTTAAGATAAACACTAAACCAGCTTGCACTGATAAAGCATTTTTTAAAAACTCCATTTTAATTAATTTCGCGGTAATAGTAGATTGAGTTAGCAGAGAAAGTTAAGGTCAAAGTGCAATTTTTTTTAGATTTCAAGCCGAAACTACCACATCAACGAGTGTGATGTGAATTTCAAAGCACTCTCTCCTAATTGTGCCGTAATAGAGCAGTAAATGTCCTCAGCAAAAGTTCATTCTTTGGCTTTTTTAGAATACATTGTAGTTCGTCCTTTACCATTAAAAATATAAACTCGGACCAAGCAGACACCGTCAAAATCGGGGACATCACAGTGAGCTGGTGCAGGATCTTCAAGGTGGCTTCTATCAAGTGTAATTCACTTCTTAGAAGAAAAGCGTGCAGACACGGACACTAGAAGAGGGAAAGGGACAACACAAATGTGTACGCTTCCCTCTTCCTGTGTCCATGTCTCCACACCTAACTTTTTGAACATGGATCACTACCAACTAGCTAAAATCTCTGTCGTTCTAAGTGCAATTCACTAATACAGCTCAACTTAAACAGCCCTTTATAGTAAAGAATAGTTGAATTCAGTCTGACTCCTCGGCAGAGAGAGAAAAAAACACTGGGAGAACAGATGACGTGTAGCCAATCTCTTTGAGAACCCTGCAATAATGGTTTTCAATGTTTTCATTGGACACCAAATTGCAAGGCAACATATGAAACACGATTCTATGACTCGAGAAGAATACGAGGAACCAAGGCTTTTGTTGCTTACAAGCACATGAAAGTTGACAGGCAATGATATGCATAATAAGGAAAAGGGAAATGACACTCATTATAAAACCTCCACGAGACAACATTCCACACCAGACACAGACTAAAGGACAGTGATGATTTTCTAACTACAACGGCCCAAGAAGTCCAGGGCAGGGTTCTCGAATTCAGTTTTCCCACTTTTCCACTAGTTTAGTACTGCACAGAATTTAGGTTCTTTCAGAATACAACCACAAAGATTTATATGTACGACTTCCATATGTTTGTGATCACCTGGCATGCTTGCATGCGTGCCTTAAATCATATGCCACTGCCTTTTTGCTAGTTGTCTCTGCTTACTCCCCTAATGCAGGGTTGCAAAGGTAAAGTACAAAGGCAGGTCACTTACTTCTTCAACATCATCATCCAGCTGCTCATTTGGGTCCACTTCTTTGACAAGGTCTTGAAGCCGCTGCTTGTTCAGGACCTAAAGAAAGTAATGAACAATTATTGCAGCCTTGCAAGCGAACTATGCTGGGAAACGGAGCACACTACAAACTAGGAATGCATTTAAAAAAATGAAATGCCAGAGGAAAGCTCAAACTAATCAGCACACTAGGGCTGCCGCTTATGCTTGCAGGCAGAACCAGTATATGAGGTCCCTATAAGTTCTAAGGTGGCCGCAAAAGCTGCTTTACTGCATGCACTCAGTTTTCTCCCTCTTTTGCAAGGTAATCAACTAATAAAACTGTTCAAAGCAGTGGCCAGTCCTGTTCAGGCCCCTACTTTGACACTAATAATTGGTTACAAGATTAGAGGAGGAATGACATGGGGAAAGGGATATGATCATGTGGTGTTTTGTGGTGCAAGGGCTAGATAGGGCCCAGTCTTTGAGCCAGATAAGGCCAAAGAATGTCAAGTGGAAAGAAGAATGGTACAGCAGTTCATACAGAAACATTACTCGTAGTTAATTGGCAGTTCTTATGTGAGTAGGTACAGCAACTACATACCTGCCAACTTTAAAATTCGTAAGGTCCTGCGGACATGACAACAACGAAGGTGGATAGCACACTTTTTTTACATGCTTGCACTGAGCGCAGGCTCTTTTAGGGACAGATGTGCACTTTAGTAAAGATTATTTACCTTTAGAGACAGCATGCAAGCTGCAAAAAACTTTGCAAAGCAAATACTGACAAGCAACAAATTATTTTTAGATCACAGTGACATTTTCAGCAACTGTGGTGTTGGCGATTTCGCCAGCTTCAAGAATTTGTCTACACAATATCGCTTGCAGCAAGTGCCACTCTTGCATCCTTCCACCTTCAAAAGACTTCCAACAGAACTTAATTTTTGTAAAACTTGACAAAATGTTCGTAAAATCGTAAAACGAGCCTGTAAACTACCTGTAAGGTGACGTAGAACTAGTGCACAGGTGCACACAGTGTGCATTACTGCCACAAAAGCATAGCTGAGGCATAGTTGAAGAGGGGAGGGGCTGATAACACTAACATATCACACGCTACAGAAATATGATTTACTCAAGAAGGCTGATGATCCTAACAATAACAATAATGTGAAGCATTATGGGCTTAGCCCTTGAGTTTCTTCATACTGTGAACCAAGTAGCATGGTCAAATTCCAACCGACTATGTAATGTGAGTCAACAAAATGCCGTTCTGCATAATAAAACAAAATAAATTAAGACAAAATCTGTACATGTAATGTTGGCTCGTATCTTCGGGGCACACTGACCTCTTAACAGGAATAGCGTATGATATTCGATGCCTTCGTTGCTTTCCAATATTTTGGATACACCATTCCAGTATGTGCCACCGAATGCTCCATCTTATATAGAATGGAATTTTGAGCGATGAAGTAGTACCAGTGAGCGCATCTCTGTTCTGCATCACCTATCTTTAAATCATGACATGAAACCTGTGCACATAGTACCACTACAGGTGCCTCTAAAGCACACCGACTTGCACAAGAAATTGAAATGTGTCATTGACTATTGACTAGTTAACAGATATTCACAAATTTTTTTAACTAATTACCTTACGACACACATTGCAATTTACAAATTGTAGCCGGCGGGACTGCAAGGCATATCCACTTGAAAATAATTCTATAGATGACACCATTTTCGAGATATGTGCCATCAAACTAATGGTAAAAATGTACTGCCATTCCACTTATGTTTTTAACAAAATGCCACTTTATGCATTGAATCCCAAAAGTAACTGGACCACCAATGTATTTCTTTGCAAAGTTGGGGAATTATATCTCGAAACTGGTGTCATCCTGAGAGCCCCTTTCCCATGACTTCTATTTTGGAAGTTGCTAATAAACATATACTATATATATATATATATTTAGATGCTTCTGCTCTTTCAGTTTTAGCATAGCATGCTTTGTTCTTTTTCATACACACATTACAACTTCTGAAGGTGCTTTCAAGGTAGCTTTTTGTACAACGTTCAACGTAGTATTTATTGAATACACACAAGCAAAATTATACAAAATGTATATGCAAGAAACACAACACACATAAGGAAACACATTGTTACTGGAAAACAGCATGATGTCTTTGTTGTGCTGGTTTCCAGTAATGATGAATCTGAACCAAGTAGTTGAACTGCATTTTGCTGAATTAGAAAAATACCCAAGCCGTGAGTGACCGTTCAGGTCAGGCAACAGAACAGTGCAACTGGAGCAATGAAAAGCTAAGCTAATACTGTGGTGGTAAAAAAAAGAAAGTTTACTGAGACTAGGCCTGTGGATTTGGACTTCACAATGTGTCACCTTCCACCAACATCACAAACGAACAGTATACTACCACACCTATCACAAACGAACAGTATAAATAGAACAAGGGTGGTTGCTTGGGCTAGTTGGTAATTCATGGTAAAAACGACGTTTATAAAGACTTACAAATTACACTATGAGTGATATCTTAGGAGCCTGTAAAACAAATATGGCGTGAGGACCATAGGTAGACTAACCTGAACGCCATCACCTGTGTTCACATGCCTCTCTGGGATGCTTGTAGGTACGACAGACTTGACTAGGGTTGTAGTCAGAGTTGGGGCACATGCTGCAGCACCTCCAACATTAGCAGCGGCTCCCACGTTTGAAGAAGACGTTATGGGCGTCACTGTGGGTGTCACTGCAGGCACCGTAATTGTGCCGGATAGCGCTGGCGTTGGCTGAACAACAGTGTGCTGAGTGCAACGAGAACAGAGTACAACAGAGCAAAAATTACTGTTTTGCTACTGACACTTCACAGACAACTCGCCAGAATATCAAATCCAACACGATACCGTCAAGCGCAAGCTTTCTGTTGTTAATATTATTTTAAAAGCACGGAAGAAGACAAAACGTAGCATCAAACTTGATAATAGAGTTGCAGGCGACCCCACGTCAGAGAGAAAACTATGTTTACGAAGAGTCATTCAATACTTACGGCTACCACAGGAGGTATAGTCACTTGTATCGGTAAAGTGACCGTCGAAGTCGCACACAGTTGGTGGTTTTCAACCGTGCCCTGACAGAGCGGCATCGTCGTGCCTTGACACAGCGGTACCGTAGTGGTGTAAATGCTCGTTGAGGTGACCACGCTCGTAGGAATAGTGGCCATCTCTCCTGCTGCTGTGAAACTGCGCACTTTGGTCGTATACCTAGCGTGTCATTCTGCAACAACAAAATGCAGTAATTTTGACCGCGCAACTTTCAACATTCGCGTATGACAAGGCGGCCGTCCTATTTACGCGCCATTTTTAGAATACCATTACGACTGCTTTAAATGCTAACAGTTTTGACGTTCCGCACACGCTGATCCCAAGCCTCGTGCCGAAGAGGATCAAGATCCCCCCCAAAAAATGTAGGTTATTCATTCGCTACCGCGAAGTAAGGGTCCACACGCAGCGCTCACTTTGCGCACAATGTTCTCAATTGGTGACCGTCATGCGGACGTTGGATAATAATCACATTCGCAAAGCATTCCTCGTCTTCTTACCTTTATTCCCAAAGAAGAAGTCACTCAGAACATATCATTTCACTTGTCAAGAAATCACACACAACTGCAGCGCGAGTTTCTATCCGCGAAAGCAACACGAACGCGGCCTCGAAAATACTCTCCAAACCAGCAACTGGCAGCAAGTGAAAATAGTGACGACTCTGCCAACCCTGCCCACCAGGGAGTTTCTCGTTGTTGGACCTACTGGCAGTGTTTTTATCGCCGTAAAATATATTTATTTGGCATTGTGCTTGCCCAGTGACGCGCTCGAGGATTCCGTGGGAGGCTTATGAAGACCGTGATTCTATAGGAGTTATACAAAATTAATAATTTTTCTCTTTTGCGGCGGCATTTTCGCGCTGCGATAGAGTAGTCGATTGTCCCGCCCTCTATGTCAACAACGACCATTATTACCTCCGAGATCTCAGAAGCCGATACGGGCCACAAGTCACGGCCAAGTTGGTTCTTTATTCTATGGCCAAGCCAAGCATCCAAGCTATGTTGTGAAGTGGTGTTTACGTCCGGTGTGGTTCGTTGTCGTCGTACGGTTTCTGTTGCTTCTAACCATGTGTAGCGTTACCTGTGTTGGGTACTTTGAGATTGTGTCACATGTGGTACAGTCAGGAATTGTGTGAAGTCATAGTAGAACGTCCTGGTGCAGCGGCTTACTGTTACAGACGCTTTTTGACATGGAAGGATCTGGCAAAAAAGGCACGTTCGGGAAGGTGTCCCTGGGCGCAAGTGTGTCATCGGTAAGCAATTTCTCTGATTGCTCCCACACGATCTACGGTTAACGCTTTCTTCTAACGTTCCAGCTCATTGACCTTAAAGCGGAACTACTCCGGAAAAGGGAAGCGCTAAAGGTGCAAAAGCTGAAGCAGTTTCAGCCTGAAGACGGCTATGTGAAACAGAAGGTAGGCACCTTGGTAAATACGTGCTCTAGCATGTGCAGAATGAACCATTGGGCTCACTACGCGAATCCTCATTGTTGTTAATTTATCTAGCTTATTCTTGGGAGCGACTCTGGCGGTGCTACTAAAAAGGAAGCGCCGAAAAAGGCGCCCGAGGCTGAAGATATCCCTGACGAAGATGCGGATCTGAAGCGATCAAGGTGAGCACTGTTCACTTGAGCACAGAATGTACTCGGACGGCAGTGTAGAGCTCCAGTCACATTGTTTACAGTACCCTAGCAGTGTAGTATCGGGCGGAGTGCTCATTTACCAGCTTTCCCAAGCTCGAGGTGACTTTATTTCTGTAATGCTAAGGCTAAGAGCGGTCATTTACCTCGCAGCACATATGATCAGTAATAGGCAGCTTCATGTCCTCAGCCATGTCCTCAGTCTGTGCTAAATCTTTATTAATTAGCAGTGTCTATCTAACGTGGCTTATTGGCTAAAACAGTGCGCTCTGAATGGATTATATCTCTTCCTGAGCAAAACCAAATACACATAGAGTGGCGAAATATACGGCATACCACAAGTTTAATCGTTAATATTTTATGCTAATGTTCTACAGGCCTCTCGTAAAACCCATGGAACTCCTACGCTGACATCATAAAAGCCCTTCTCAGGCCACTTGGAAGTGTAGGTGTCATTGTGTGATTGTGACAAACATGAAAACTATGCATGAGGCACCTCTTCTAGCTGGCCGTTTTGATATAGAGCTGACATTCTGATAATTATTGATCCACCCTTTAATTAGCAGGCCATTTATTCCTTCAAAACGGACCGTTGACATGACGTGATCTTCACACCGTGCTGTAATGTACAAAGTTTTGTTTTGCTTTAATGCCTTTCTGTACTAGGTTGCATTATTGCACTACCTATGTAAGAAAGTAACACTTTCTACCAGTAACATAAAACTCATGCCAGAGTTTGCACATAATGCACCAGCCTTCAGCTGTACTGGTGAAGGTCGATGCGTTGCATGCACACTTTGGCACGTGTGTTTATATCATTGCTTTTATTTCATGGGTTTGTTCTTGTTTTTTTTTTTTTTTCTTGCCTCCTAAGAAAATCGAAAATGAAATACCCTACTAGCGTGGATCTTACACATTTTTTTGTTGCCACTTCATTTTTCAGGGCTGCACTACAACGGAAAGCCAAGCTTTATGAGAAGCTCAGCTCTGGCAAAGTGATCCCAGGTATGTCTGCATATCGTGTCCTCTTTTGTATGCACATGTACTCCTCCATGTTTTCTTGCTTGTATGGTCAGTGCACATTCTGAGAGAGCTAGGCATCGTGTAAAGGAAACTTACTGCTTCTGTATCAAATGTGTGAAACTTGCGTATATTTTTTTTTTCCAATGTACTACGGATTCCATTGAAACAAAATCAAGCTGGTATGATGATTCTTTCTGCATTTTCTAATGAGTCCTCTGTAATACAGAGTAATTAAACGTATTTATTTGGGTCACTCATGTCAGATTTTTTTTATTATTTAAAAAATGTCATCATTGCGTCAAAGCACATGTGCAAGTTAATTGTTTGCTTCAAGCATTGCAAGGAAGGAAAAACTAATCCTTTGCCATTGCTGACAGAACACGGCACATCCAACATGCCGTCAAACATGGCAGTGTATCTGTGAAGCAGCTGTGTGTAGCAATACTCTGCTTAATGAAATGAAATCAAACCACCTTGGTCAAGCAGAGGGTTCATTTTACAAGCAGCTTAATGTCCATGGTTTTTCCCTTGGCATTCACAAGTATCTGCACCGTGGCTGAATGGGATAAGCTACAGCAAACCACTAATGCATTGATTTTGCTATAAAAATGTATGTTTCTTAGTTAATCCTCGTGTGCACACCCGTATCTAAGTGTTGTCTGGATGTCTCATTCCATGATTTCCATTACTAGCAAGAACCTTAATTCATTGCAGATATGTGTTACAACGGATGTTGGCATGGGCAGTGCAGCCTTCGAAGAAGTGTTGCGCTTATGACATGATACCGCCTGGTGTAGCATGTCTGCAACTGAGAAAGAAGTAGATGAAAACACATCAGACATTATTAGAGTGTTGGTGTAGTGCATCTCGTTGAAGATGAAAAGACCAGCTGCTTGTGGTTGGCATTGTTTTCCAAATGAAAGAAGAAGTTCTGGTGACATTTAAATTAATGTCTTCCTCGTATTATATGGAATAAAAAGAATCTCTGAAGCCACAAGCCAAATGATCCTGTACTTCATGGCCAGCACAATGCTCAGAGGTGCTCTCTTTTATGTGCATCAACCAGCCAGGACAAAATGACATAAATGTGACTTGTAGCGGCTCTTCGACACCACCCGTGGCATTATTTACACTGTCTGAGTCTTCAAAGCTACAGCGTTTGACTCCCCAAAACTGAGCTTTATCCTTAATATCACATTGTGTCTTTAAAAACAATAAATCAGTGTACACTGATAAATTATTCTGTCAGAACCTTCTTTTACATAATTTGTTGTAAGAGGCTGATTACTAGATGAGAAAATGGAGGCCAAAGTTCACTTTCTTTAACTAAGAATACAGTGTCATCCATCCTAAGCGATAAAAAATTAACTGGACTCAAGCAGATGCTGTCAAAATTTATGGATGTCACAGCAAGCTGGAAGCTAGTGCAAGAACTTCAAGGCCAGTGTCGCCAGCCATCTTTTATTTTAGTGTCTTTTCTGCCTTCTCTAGAAGTACGAGTGGCTTTTTGGTATAGTATAACGGTAGTTTACCAATACGGCTCAACTTGCTTTTCAGTTTAGTGTCCAGCCTTCTTGCTGTAAACAGGTTTTGTTTGTTAGTACAATCTTACTGAGACGTGCTTCGCAGTTGTGCAGCATGCCCATTAAGGTCATGCCTTAATTTTCATATCTTGGAGAAAAATGGTGTAATTTTTCAGGCTCCGTGTATTGGTTATAGACAGCAGAGCAATATTGTCTGGTAATTGTGCCATTCGGAAGAAAATTTAGTAAGATGACATTGCTTGTTTTCGCAACCTGTGAAAATGGTGCTGCACTTTGGAGCAAAGTGTGCATTTGCTGGTTAAAAAAAAGAAGAAGAAAAAGGTGAAAGCTCTCATTGTGTGCAGTTATAGTTCTCATGGTGGACGAAGTGCAGGATTGCTCTTCAAGCAGTTTCAACAACAGCTTTGAGCTGAACAAGCACAGCTGCTGTGCATGTAGAATACGCGTACTCTAGTGACATTACATGTAATGTTTTGTCAGCAAATCACACTTTGACTGTCTCGTGGTGTTCTTAAAGGGACACTAAAGGGAAAAATTATTTCTTCTGTATCAGTAGATTACCCTTCCACAACACCAAAAACACTACTCTTAACACGAGAAGCCGCTTGGTAAGCCAGAAAGAAACGAGAAGGCGAGTGGCGGCGGCCACCTTGAAGTTCCCGCACCAGCTCACCATGACATCATGGATTTTGACAGCGCCTTCTACGTCACCGTTAATTCTTTAGCAGTAAAGATTGACTACATTGTGTTCTAAAGGAGCCCAATACTGGATATGGCAAGTTTCGCGAACTTTTACTGAGCCAATGTGGCCCAAATACAAAAAATTACTTTAGAAGTCGTGACGTCACACTGAACTGCTGACGTCGGCGTTTCCACGCGAAATTTAAAAAAAGATAACTTTTAGCTTCATTTTCTCTTCTAATAATTGACGTATAGCTGTGTAATTAACGACAGCAGAGTTTTCGAATACTTTATCAGTCTAAGCTGATTTCTTCTTCTTTCTGGGGTTTTACGTGCCAAAACCAGTCCTGATTATGAGGCATGCCGTAGTGGAGGGCTCCGGATTAATTTTTACCACCTGGGGTTCTTTAACGTGCACTACAACGCAAGCACATGGGCGTTTTTGCATTTCGCCTCCATCGAAATGCGGCTGCCGCGGCCGGGATTCGATCCCGCGATCTCGTGCTCAGCAGCGCAACGCTTTAGCTGACTGAGCCACCCCAGCTGGTCTAAGCATAATCTAAGCTGATTTGTTGTCTTGCTTTAGTGTCCCTTTAAACTAGGGACTGTATTTTGAAAACATACATTTCATCTTTCATTCTTTTCACTCTTCGTTGTTGACTCAGATGCTACTGGATTAACAATATTAGCCAGTCAGCACTGCAGTGATAAGAAATGAAGAACAGAAAACGAAACGAAATGTCGCAGGTGTCAGAACACAGAAGATTAAATGTTTTTGGAATATAAATCATGCTCGAAAGAAATGCGGAAAGGGTCAAGGGAGTGAGACTGTGATAGACAGAGTGCGTACAGGTCCTTGAAATCCTTGAAAACCCTTGAAATTGAAAAGTGCACTTTCAAGGCCCTTGAGAGTCCTGGAATTTTTTTGCTTCCTTGAAAATCCTTGAATTTCATGAGCAATGCACTCTGATATCGACATTGTGACCTCCTTTCTGTGGTAGATCGGCATCGATCCAATATACTCCCCATTTCAGAAACAATACGCCGACATGAGCACACACGGTTCCGTTTTGCAGAACTACGGGAAAAAAATAAAAGGCTTCACCGCGTCAAACCGTGAACGTAGTGAGAGATGCGTGCCGCGCTAGGGTGCTGGCTCGGCTGGCAGTGTTTATGCTGCTTTCCTCGCCCTATCGTTCGTTTCACTCCTCGCCTGTCGGTCTGCCTTTTCCCACTTTCCCTCTTGCCCGTGAGGTGAAGCTAAAGAGAGCTTTAGTGGAGCAACTTTACCACTGATGCTCACTGCCTTTGTGCCTTCGGGTGGAGGTTTGTTATAATATTATTTATGATAAAGTAAGTGCAATAACCTTATGCTGAATGTTTTGTAAATGTTTGATGAACCAACCCAGCTAATACTGCAGAAGCCTGAGAGCTGTTGTGAGTGTTTGTTGTGTTAAATTTAATATTGCGGACTTGAGAAACGATCAAGACATGTTTTACAAAATTGCAATATACTGTACATGTATTTTTATAATTAAATGGATGTGTAGGAAGACTACACTGGATGGTATGAAAATGTTCGGTAAACTTGCCCAGTTAATACTGGAGAAGTCAGAGTAGCTGTTGGTAGCAATCATTGTGTTTTGTAAACTTTTTTTTCTTCGGCATTGTTGTGAACTTGCAAAGTGATCAAGGCTACACAATACTAACATCATTGGGATATACATTTATTTCTTTTTATTTTAGCGCAATCACCCTATGCTGAATGTTTTGAATATTTTTGGCGAACTTTACCCAGCCTATACTGGAGAAATCTCAGCCGCTGTTCTAAGCATTCATTTTGTGTTGTGATCTTGAGAAGTTATCAAGGCTATACATTTTATTTAATTGTGATATACATTTATTTATTGTAATTGCAATAAAACTAGTCATTTTTGGAAATGTTAGAGTAAAGAAATCCTACTTTGGATGCCGCTTTGAGTCCTTGAAAAACCTGTGACAGGTCCTGGAAAGTCCTGGAATATCCTTGAATTTTTGCCTTGGAAACCTGTACGAACCCTGGATAGAGCTTTTGATGTCTGGCATTGCAGTGTTGCTGTCGTAAACAGCTGCACTTAGCACCAAGTTTCCTTTCACTTGGTTCCCTCTTTTGTTCCATGGAGTTGCTCTTTGACTGACTCTTTGACTCAACATTCAGAGGGCACACTCTGTCTCTTAGATGCTTAGCTGTTGTCAGATGTTTGAGGAGGGTTTGCAGCCTTGCCCTTTTTTTGGTTCCCTCATACCACCAGGCGATGAAGAGGCAAGTCTATACGTTGTGAACTTCCAGAGGAAGGCAATGGATGCTGCGGTTGAAGAGAGGGAACGGCAAGAGACGCCCACTGTGCCTACCAGGGAAGAAGCTGTGGTCTATACTAAAGATGAGTCTGCTGCAGATGACAACGTGCCAAGTGCAGACCATGAGGCCCTGGACGAGATCCTTGCAGGAACAGAAGAAGAATGGCAAGTGCCAGTGCCTGTTGTTTATTAAGACGTCTCAACCCTCATGGGTTTCCGGCCTTTAACAATCTATGTAATTGATCAATTTATCACAATGAATCTGTTTTAATCTGATTAATTGTTATGCTTAAATATATTATTTTCCTTGAGCCAGAATTACTCCAATCACATTATGCAGTTTCTCTTATTGTCACGTTGACAGCTTGCAGAAGGCGGCATTCACAGTACAGCTGCCTTCTTTAGCTACCTTCTTCCCTTTCTTTGCTAGTGCTTCAAACTTAATTGTAGTTTTTTTTACATTATATTTTGTGAATGTGTTGTCTGAAACACTCGCCAACCTGGTGTACTAAAGGGCTTCTCTGAACGTTTTAGGATATTGGTTAATTGGAAGGGGTTTAGATCAATTACTGAAGTCATAAGAGTGCCTTTCAGTGCTTCATTTCTTACTAGCACAGTTTAATCATACAGAGCAGCATTTGCAGAAGAAATTTGCTCAATATATATTTTTACTATACAATATAAACATAGCCAGGGCAGTTGGTGCAAATGAATTTGTAATGGAGTCCATGCAAGAAATACAGAAATGCTATAAATGCCTGGAGTACAAAAATGCATTGTTGTAAAGCTTGGGCTGCATTATAGGCTCATTAGATGCGTATAATTTGCACAACTAAGTCAGTTTGCATTAGCGGAAGCATTATGTGGTGGAACGATTGCAAGCTAGGCAAGTCTGAACAGATTCATTTAGAAGAATGCGCAAAAAACAAGAAAACTAAGCAAGGAAAGACAAGGTGCATTCGATTTGCCTGTACTTTCTGAACTAGTTCAGTCAGTGCTGCACACTACCATTCATTTTGGCAGCGCTAGTGTGGCATCCTCTGCACGCCACCGTTTATTTAAAAAATTGCAGGGAAAGTTCAGGCCCAAGTCCTGAACTTTCCGCACCACTGAATTGTCTCTGCCGATGCCATTGTCACGACTTGTCACCCATTTACCGTCGACGCGAAGTCGTTGATGGGGTATACAAGCCGGTTGGTCATTCTGTACTCAAGTGAACACAGTGAAAGGGTCAGTTTGGAGTAAAAAAACAAAAAAGAAAATGAAAAAGAAAGAACAAGATATTTATCGACTGACAACAATACACAAACTAATTTTTAAAAATTACACAACGAAACTAACACTCATGCACTTAACATAGATCAGTAATGACAACAAAAGAAATATAATGAGCAATTAACAGTGGATATCAAATTTAGGCAGGACGCGATCGAAAACACAAGAATACACTTAAAAGTAGTCCACTAAAACAAAATTCAATAGAAAACAAACGATGGCATACGTATGACTGGGCAGCAGCAGCAAGACCATAAACCATGAAGTCGGCATGCAGAGCTTTCCCGAAGAATGCTGGTGAGCTGATCATGTTGAGGTGGCTGCGATTGCTGGGCTGGGTTTCCTGGGAGTCTAGATCTGACGACTTCCCTCGAGCAGGTTGAGCTAACTCGGGGTGAACTACCTTGAGCTTCGTTGCAGACGTTGGTTTCGCGTCTCTTACGTCAACTAGGTCACTCGGAGTTCAGACGCGGCTAGGCGGTCCAGGCGATACTGAATGGCAATAGCCTCTCAACTGCTTCTCAGCAGGCTCAGCTTCTAGACTGATTAGCAGGGACTAATACCTGCATTTAATTAGCTTCTCCTTTCCCCAGTCCTTGGGTCGGGGAACGGTAAATACGATCCAATGAATTTCACCCAATTATTTCACGACTCCTCCCAAATGTCTTGGCCATGCCCCTTTTAATCGAGGGCGAGGGAACGGGTGATTCCCCCAGCCCCCCCAAGACGAGCGCCACTACCAACTGTTTTCAAAAACAGTTAGTGTCGTCATTTCTTACATATGTTAAATATATGTTGTGTTACAGGAAGACTGTCATGAAAACTTTGCACTACAGAACTTTAGATTTGCTTTCTTTTACAGTTTTGTGTTGCACCAGACTTACACATACTGTATCGCCATTTAGGGTGGACTATACCGATGCCCTTGGGAGATCCCGGAGGTGCATGCGAAAAGACCTGCCCGCACTCATTAACAGTGACAAGGAGCTTACAGGAAAAGCTGGGTAAGTGAACAATAAGGTGCAGTGCACTCAGTTGGCTGTGTGGGCTTTACAACTCGAGGAGGCTTTGTGTTGTATACTGGTGCGCATATTACTTGACAGTGAATGAGAATTTGTCACTTGGGTTAGTTGGCCTTGCATTCCAACTAGGGTATGCTAGCGCAACACACTGCAACAAATACTAGCGAGAAATAGACAGTGATGAGTTCTCGTCCTTATCTGTTTTGTGTTTGTGTCTGTTGCAATATTATGTGCAAACATATCCTAGTTAGAAGTCGGCAGTGAGGATGTTGACAAAGCAAATGAAGGATAGTAAATCTGTAGAAGATTTAAAAGATTGGTTGGAACATATTTGGTAATCACTTCCGAGTTACAAATCACAGCCTGCCAATATTTTTTGAAAAGAAAGAAAATAACTACATTCTCTGCATTTCGCTATTACTAATCTGCAAAGGGCCTGGAACCTGGAGAATACCAAACTTGAAACAAAGTTTCAAGTTTGTTATCTCCTCAGTAAAGTGAAAGATGATAGAGATAATGTCAAGAGACAGAAAGTTGGTAATACTAGTTAAGATTAGCAGAATAAAACATACTTAGATAGCACATATCATGCGTAGGACATAAAGACTGGTGGTTGGTTAGATATGGCAAAGGATTAGATGGAGTGGTGAGACCAGGAAATTTGAAAGGTGTTCCGTTGGCACAGGACATGGGTAAGTGAAAATTTCTGGGAGAAGTCCTGCAGTGGACTTAAAATAGGGTGTTGATGAACCTTCTAAGAGAAGAATTAATGTGACTCGGGAGCATATTACTTATTCATGCATATTTCACAATGTCGCATAATTTGACCGATTTTTACTAAGGCATATGAATGTATATAGTTTACTGAAGACATGAATCATATTTTGCGGAAAGAAAATTGAGCCTGGAGCATGAATATTTGCTTCACGTTGGGCCATGAAAAGCTAAATATTTTTTACAAGTAAACGCGCTGGTTATATTTGAGTTTAGTGCCTTCCGATGCAAAAAAGAACACCAGCTGCTGTAATACAGAGGAACACGTCAAACTTCACCTCAAATGCAGTACTACTAGCGAACCTCTTAAGATACAATTGTTTTGGATTAGGCTTCGTATTAAAGTGACTTATGACGTTGCTTTTCATTAGCAGAAGGTTGCGTTTACGTTCAGCACCATGTTGAAGCTTTTTTTCCTTGTTGTCACTTGTCAGTACATTGAAAAATAGGTTCGGTTTTCATACTTAAATGCTGCGACTGAAAGAGCTGTGCTACATCAATTCAAATCAGAAGGATTTGATTTTTTACTGAAAACCACCAATATTCACGCACCCATCAACTATAGCGTTTGCATTGTATTGTTGCCATTTTCTGGCACATGTCCTTATACTAGGGAAAAGTTCATTTGTTATAGTACTACTCCCCACACAATGGATAGTTTTGTCTCTTGCTCACCTAGGTTTGTTTTTGCCATGTTATACGAGGGATACCAATATTATGCTTTTGTATTTTTTCAGTGTTGTCGAAGCAGACATTCCTGAGCGTACAGCGCAGTTCCTGGCACATGAGCGCACGCGCGAGCAGCTAAGGCAGCAGTGGCAAGAACAAGAGGCTGAGAATGCGTACAAAGAGTCATTGCACTACGGCGATGTGCGCTTCCAAGGTTTGTGTCCTAGATGTTGTGACATTGTTTTGGGAATTTGTGATGTGTAGAGCCCTAATGTTTCCCTGATGTGCATCATGGTCACTGAGCAGATACTAGAGATTTTAAAATACTTATGAATGTCAGTCATCCTTTGTGCATGGTGAATGAATAAATTTGTTCTTACTCAGTGATTAGCAGGCAGTTAGTGGCCTGCCCGATGCTTATGGAAATTACAAAAAGGTTGAATGTCTTAATAAAATCTATTCCAGGATTTTTAACGTAAGAAAGAGCTTGTGAAGGACTGGGGACAGGAAGACGAATGCATTTCACAATGTTCTCTTTGTCTGGCACTAAAAAACCATAAATGGATCAACACTAACTCGCCCAAAAGTTCACATTACTAAATAAGGCACACGTGTTGTGTGCCACATGTAAATTTAAAACACCACGAGTGTCCTGGCAGCTAGGATTAGCTTTAAAACACCAGGCCTAGTTTCTTTGCTGATATAGTCTGCATTCAAGTTCAGTGAATGTTTTCATGCAATTATTCCTTTTTCATCCAGAGGCCAGAGAGCATGGTGTTGGCTTCTATGACCTTTCTGGTGATTCTTCGGAGCGCCAAAAACAATTGGACATGCTGAACAAGCTCAGAGATCAAGTGAGTTTACGCAACACTGTTTTTTTTTTTTTCTACCCCTATTTCTTAATTTTTTAACCTTGCTTATTCATCCTTTTTTCACTTGTGTTGGTAGAAAACGGCTTTGTGCAATGCAGCAGCTACAGATCTACTAAACAAGATTTTTGAATGAACTTGCTAGCTTTTATACACGTCATGTGAGATAAATGAAGACCACTTACCTTAGTTATTGTCATGGTGTGTAAGGTTGAATCATTTTATTAATTTGATGGCATTGTCCAGTTCATTGCAAAAGCCAGCCTGAAACATTAGACACTTTTCATTGTTGCTGTGTGACAAGATTGCAGTGCAATTGCGTGTGGCCAGTTCCTTTTGAAGTCACACCCACTGTCTGCAAGTCTTCCTTTTCTCACTGCCAAAGATTTTGTTGTTTTTCAGACAGAGAAACAGAAAGAGATCTCGAAAAGGATGAAAGAGAAAAGAAGGGCCATGCTCGAAGCACGCTTGGCTAGGATTCGTCAGAAAAAGAACATTCCAGACAACAAGCAAGAGGAAGAAGATAAAGGTATAACCTCACATGCATACCTAAAAGGAAATAACAAATTAACTTCAAAACTCTACTGCTAGAACTACTGCTTTGCCCAAAAAGAATCGCACAAGTGCCATATATTATGAGCTTCACGCGGTGCACTTTTGATCGTGGTCAATTCCAGTTGGGCTCAATCACAATCAAGTATGCATCGTGTGACACCATTGTACGGTAACCTAATCAGCATTGGAAAATTCATCATTTTGCAGCCTACATGTTCCCAGACTTCCTGGGACACTATATTCTGCACCTAGGCACAACAAAATCAATAGATATGCATTTGTATTATGAAATGTACTATGATATGGCTATATACATAAGAAAACTATGAAGTATGTTAATCTAGTGCTTACAATATTTTATTTGGCTAATAGATGTGGCACACTGAGTCACATGGATGTGATGCGGCAGTCCGAAGCACAGTGGGAGCCAATCTAAAAGAGAATTCCTAGCTTCCATTTGGAACCGTTATACTTATTTTTTGCACTGTACAGTAAAATACAAACGGGAAATTCCCCAACAGCTGAGAGGCCAGTGGAAACAGGAGTTTGAAAATGCTTATAACCAGGTTGCATGAAAAAAAATCAGAATAGGGGAACGGCAGAGCTGTTGTGAGAAAACAGTAATGGTGGGGAGGCCAGTGCCCGCTCCGGACCACCGTCTGCCATCCGGCTGCCGATTGTGTTGACTCATTTAATTGTTCAACTCTGCTTCCTGCATGCTCCGATCGCGTGTAACAAGCTGCGGCTGTAGGTGTTCAGGAATGGCACTGTCATAACAACTGCAAAGCGGGGTCACGAGCGGCAAGTGACGTGCAAGCTCCGCCGAGGCATCACTTTGGTGGCCTCAAAAGGGGTCTTTTAAAAAATGCGAGAAAGTTTATGCCGCAGCCTTTCAGCTTGAGAAATCTAGAAGAAATGCTGGGGCAAGATTGCCACAAGCAACTCGCCGCGTGGCCTTAACGCTATCTGCTGGGTCCGACGTCTTGCGGTAGCTGTTGGGCATGTTTGGGCCCAACAACTATGGTTAGACATCGCTGGCTTTCTCTAGAGTGCCCCGGCAGCCGCCATTCCTGCTCTCTACACAAGGGTGAAGCCGACTATACTTCCCACTGGCTTGCGCGAGAGAACCCCATGTCCATCAGCTTTGCTTGATTTATGCGAAGCTTGCTGACATCCTTCTCTCGCGAAGGTCCCTCGCGAAAACGAAGCCTTGGAGGGACTGAATCATCTGCAGGGCCTCCTGCGAGGACAGTGTTGAGGCAGCCTGCCCTACTGCATCATCGCTGCCGTCACTGTCACCGTCGCTATTCGATGCAAGCACGATCGAAACGACAGCACTTCGTTTCCAAATCTATTGCAGTGTGTTTTCTTTTCACCGGCAACGTCGTGCATTGCCAATGATCAGCAGGCGGATCAGCCATCTTCCGTTTCGGCAGCGAGTCAAACGAGGCTGAGAAACCACGTGGCCTGGAACGACTTCGACGCAACCAACAAAGACGAGCACGAGCGACTTAATCCATCGGCAGAATTATACAGAATGAGGGGCCAGACTGCGCTAGTAGCGCAGTTGGTGCGGTCCATTCGTGTTTTGGAGGGTGGCGCGGCGTAGAACTATGGGTGCAGCCCATTTGTTTTCGGAGGGGTGGAAAGGCTAAGGGAGAGAGGAGGCGAGGCTGGCGATACGGAGAAGGCTGGAAAACAGCATGCGGTGGTGTGCAGCGGCTCGAATTTTTTTCTTTTCGAGGATTTCGCATTCCATTCCCTTTTGGCACGGACACCCAGTAGCCAGACTTCATCGTTATAACCGATAATGTGGCATGGGGGCATTGTAGTAAGCGGGTTACTTCACCATAGAAAACATACAAAAGGTGAAGGTGCAGTAGATTCTCGTTGTTATAACCGATATAGTATTGTCAAAAACTGGTATAGTTATAAGTGGGTTCGAGTGTACTATACTCAGCAACTGCTAACATTCAACACTCGCTAATGCTTAGCAAGTGTTCCTTAGTGAGCGAGGTCTGAGGCAACACTCTGCAGTGATCACTGCTGCGGACAAGCATAGGTAGCACCTTTCATAACAGCGCACCCTGCACATGTCTGCAGCAGCAGAGCTTCAGACTGTTGCACCACATTCACAAGTCCCAGTGCCTTTACTAATACTCTATAGAAAAACTCAGTATCACAACAAGACTTTCGTCTGATGAAATCGGAAGTTGCCAGTTGCATAGAAATATACTTACTTGTAGACTTCATAGAAGGAATCTGCTTTATCAATTCTTGCAGCTACTTATGCTGCACTGTGTCTGGGCGACCAGTAATACTCCTCTTCTAGTTTGTTGTTGATTTAGAAATACATCTAGGTCTCAGTGTAATGAAGTCGGCAAAATCGGCATTTCACTTCATTACAGTGTAGACCGCTTATAATGTAAGTCACCGGAGTCGCGAATATCCGCACTTTAACAAAAACAACAATTTTATTGCGATAGCAATTATATGGACACTCCAGGCGCATTTCTAGCTGCCATAGCTGCTGCCGCGAGGTTCCGTATAAAGTCCAGGGGCAATAAAATCGTCCCCGCGCGCCGTATGCTGTATGTGCGAGTGAAAGCGTGCGAGGGTGAGCCGGTGATCACGTCTCAATCTCGCGCACGCAAGGGAGGAAAGCGGGAAGGAAGCGCACTGTCTTATCTCACACGCAAGGCTTGAGGGGGGGGGGGTGCATTTACTCTGAGCGCACACGCCTGCCCACAGGGGCCGCTGCATCTTGAAAGCCATCAGTGACGAGGGCACAGTCCACCTTGCACTGCGTTTTCGCGGCTTAGTTCACTTTGATGCGAATGGCAGCACAAAGGTAAATTCGCTGACTGCTGCTGCCGCGCTTCCTCACCATAGGGTTCTGACAGCGAGTTTCCACGGTCATCGAGTGAGATGTGGTTATGTTTGCGTGTGCGTGCGTGACACCATGCTTGTTAATGCTCGGAGAGCTGCAGCGACGGGCGTGCGCTCCCCCCATAGCATCATTCTGGCCGCTCCTCGTGAGTAATGCTGGGATGCTTGGCCAGTGTGGCTTAGTGCGCCGGGCAAAAAATATGAACGGAGCTATTCATGCGCCAGCAACGTTGGAACACGCCCGACGGCGCGAGACGCGCTGGCAGCCGCACTGTAACCGGTATCTCGTCTCCCGCAACTGCACTATAAGCAATACGGGTATACATGGAGTGCCATGGGAAAATTAACGTGATCTGAAAAGACCGTACTATATCCGGTCCTGCACTATAAGCGGTTCTGTTATAAGTGGTCTATATTGTATAGGGAAAGTTTGTTATACGTTTTATGCAGTCGCTGACGGAGTTTTCTTATTCAGAAGTGGCCATAAAATTTTGCAAATCATCACGCATTCAGAAAAAACTAACTTCAATGAGAAAAAAGCTTTCGCGTCCACTCTGCCACCGTGGCTGATAGTGTTGCCTGCAGTGGGATAGTACTATCAGCCATCTTGGCTCGTTCTACATTTGCGCCCAACACTGCAAGCCACATATGTTCCCGCACGGCCTTTGATGATCTGCATCCGCAGCAGACAGACAGACAGAGCAGCAGTTTCCATTTTTTGTTTCGGTATTCTTTTGTGGTGGCAGTGAAATTTCGTTATATTGAAATCGCATGTAAACACACTTGTTATATTGAGGTTCAAAATACATGGTGTTGTATGGACCAGAAATTATAAATGTTAAATACTTTGTTATATTGAGAATTTCGTTGTAATGAAGCTTGTTATATCGAGGTTCATTTGTACCATGAGCAGCTCAATTTCTTTTTTTTTTGCTTATTCTGACCCAAATAAATGACTCACCCAACAGATTCATCAGAAGATGACACTGAGCAAGTTGAAACTAGCAACAATGTCCCAGATCATTCGAAAATTACTGGTGATTCCGACACTCTGGAAGTTCCTGAAATGCGACCGTGGGATGAAGGCAAGAACCTGGCAGACATGGTCAACGACCCACACTTCCGAAAGAAGAAATGTAAGTTTGTACTAGGTTACATCAACTTCTAGCAAGGGCAGTGACATATGCCTTTGTCTTCTACATTCTGAGGTTAACTGCAACTAAATGTCACTGTCCAAATTGGTTATAAATGAGTATAGTATATGCCGGCATATTGAAGCAATCTTGGCAACACTGCAGGATTAGTATAATTGTTTAATTTTTTTATTAACAGCCTCTAAATAGCACCGAAGTGAACAAAGCGAACACCTGTTGGTTAGTGGATTTGACTCGTATTTCATAATGTGGTCTCCGAGATTTCAACCCACCAACGGGTGCCCTGCTGATTCTCAACGTTTCACATTCTGCATCATTTCCAGTGAGCGGTAACAGTGGTGTTTGTTTAGTTTCGGTATCAAAAACATGTTCTTGCGAGCTTTTCATGATGCATCCAGTCATGCAGCAAGCTTACTGAGATAACCATCCGCTATCCCCTAACCTAACCCCCTATCCTAACCAACCACTCTGCAACAAGCTTACTGAGATAACCAAACAGAGTGTAGACATGGCCAAGTTGATAACTCATTCTGAGGCTTGCACAACACGTGAAAGAAATGGGACAGAGAAATAGACAAGCCCACATCTGCACACAAAATTCTGACTTTCAACTAAGGCTTACTGAAAGATAACAATGTGTACGCACTATACTCATAGAAAAAAATGCGACAGTCAAACTTTAAGTTAGAACACTCTGTATGTGCAATTACCCAAGGAGTTTGATGTCTTGTCGCTACAAATCTGGTGTCTGAAGGTGATACTGACTGCAATATGATTGTAAGAACACGAATTGCGCCGATGTCACACAAAATGGAGACGATACAAGTAAAAGCATGTGCATGAGTTAGTCTTAATTTGATATGTTTCATTTTGTGAGCATAGTATGCCTAAATTAATAAGAACATAAGAATAATTATAATTAACTAAAACAATTGTTCGGCACCACTGCCAAAGCTGATAGTGCCTCAATTCAACTTGAGGTTTCACAAACATAAAATATGCTGATAAAGGCACCGCATATCAGCTATTTCCATTTATAAGCTTGGATACTCCTGGTCTATAGCTCATGTTCTTCACTTCCAGTGTCTCAAGAGGATTGGGTGGACCTTCAGAGGCAAGAAAGGCCAACGGAGTTTGCCCCTCCGTCTGCGTACCGCTCAACCCCTGATTCTAAGAGGGCAAAGTACTCCAACTTCACGAGGGGGCAGATGCAGTTTGGAGCCAGCATAGACGCCAACAATTCACAAGAGAACGACCAAGCCCCACAACCAAGGCATCTGCAGAGTTCTGCCTTCGAAGACATGATTGCAAAGAGGCTAGCCGAAGCACGCAGAGCGAGCGAACAGCAGTCACCATGGGGTGGTCCCTTTTAAGGAAATCCTTTTCTCAAAATGAACAGTAAACACTTTAGTCTCAACCTAGGCAAAATACCTTTTCTGAGCTCCCAAGTCAGAAGTTGGAAGCTTAAGCGAGAGAAATTCGGGTTCTGACGTCATGTGTTGTCTGACAGAAACATGTCAGTGTGTCACCATCTCACATTTAGAAGAAAACAGTACTCCAATCACCGAGCTTATAAGAACGCTGAAGACTCCAAGAAACCTGCGAGGCTGCATTTATTCATGTGCACAAACCACAACTGTCATCTCTGCAATACCAACTGTTTTACAGGTTGCCACAAAGACGTGACATGTTTTGCCTTCCAAGTCAAAGGATGTACAGTTAGATGACATGAATATAAAGGCATTAATTCACGCTAGACACTCGTTTGTTTTTTGTAGCAAACCTGCAGCTTACATCTGTAAGCAGCAAATGGCGTGAAAACAATTGTAGATTCTGTGACCTCACATGCAAGTATATTCTGTTAAGCATCTCTCAAGTGTTCGTGTTTGAACAAACACATGAAAATTCTGCTGATTAGAGTTTTTTTTTTTTCTTTGCATGTATAATCCCTACCAAAAGTTTTTAAATTCAGCTGCAACTTCTGTGTGTGAATTATATGCACATTTTACCTTGAGGTGTGGTTTCACTGCAGTGCACTGCACACTGCCATGAAACCACACTGTAAGGCAAAGTTATACGCCAGCCAAAGTTTCATGCCAAACCCCGCCCCCACGTGTTGGGGCTCATTGTAGAACACTAGGTGGTCAAAATTAATATGGCATCCCTCATTATCAGAGTGCGATACTGACATGTAAAACCACAGAATTTAATATTTTTAAATTAACATGTCACTAAGTAAAACACTTGAAGCTAGCTAATAGCCTGGTTTTGCCGCATGCAGTGTGCATGTGCAGGGGCCCTACCACTATGTTATAATTACAGTGCTATGATAGTAGTCCTCGCAGCTTTCCTGTTGTACTTGGGTTCAAGGCAACATAGAGGGGAATGCCAAGGACAGTACTATACCAATGAGTATTTTTCTAGTGAACTTTAGGCGGAAGTTGGGGGGCAAGTTTTCTCAAAACCACTCCTAGTGTAGAATCCTTTTATTTTCTCACCTACCCACCATTTGATCTTGTGGACTAAGTGGGTTTGTCATAGTACAAACACAACCTGCATTCATCCACAATAGCCCGCTAAGGACTACCACTACCGGCATGCTTTGCCGGAGTGGTGGTGTAGTGAAACTCGTCATGAAATTGATTGTTCTTGAATAAGAGAGGGGTACATTGCTTTCAAACGTAAGCAAAACTCAATGTGGTAACCTTTAGCAACGTTCCTGGGAAAGAAAGGTTTGTATTCATGAAAATGGCATCAAATTTGAGATGTCATGCTGACATTCTTGTCACTGCTGGCAATGCCTTTGTTCACAATTCAAAAGGAAAAGTTGGACCTGTATTTTTTTTTCTTTTTTTTATGTGCGCGAATCCAAGCTGATTCGGTGCGTCGCTTTAAAGAACATTTCAATTTCCCCATGCTTTCATTGTTATTTGTGGCTTTTGGTTGCAGCTTGTCCACCCTTATCCTTGCTATTCAAACAGCCACACTGTAGCCATCAGGAGTAAACATAAGACAAGAAATGCTATACACAGCATTTATTTCATCCATTATTTTCACATACAAGCGAGCTTTCAAAAGCCCAACAATGCGCATCCAGCAGCAAGCTTTCACTCAGTGGAAGTAAAAAATATTGGTCAGCAACTTCCACGAAACTAGCGTAGGCGTCCCTTTTTTTTTTTTTTTTCATGCATGCGGCACAGTACTGGAAGGTTTAGTTTCCAGGCCTATGGAATGCACATGTACTGACACAAAGAGTGCCTCTAGTGGGGCAGTTCTACAGGCACACGTGTTAGAAGTCCTCAGATGGCCAAGCCAAACACAGATACAATGCAATACATTGTCTTGTTTTCCCAACGTACCGTGCAACTTCCTGAAAGGCAAAAGGAAACAACACATTTTGATTCACCAGAGATATGCCAGACAGAGCTACACTTTGCTCAAGGATCAACGTTGCCGAGTTCAGTGGTGTTCATACTTTTTTTGGAGCTTTACAAAAATTGTGACTTTATAGTACTGGGAAGAACCATCTGGGGTTGTAATTTGTAATGATGCTTTTCATTGTTTTGTTCTTTCTGCCCTTCGTCATTGGCTCACACGAGGCCACATGCCTGTTCCCTTTTTTTTTTTTTAATTCTGGTATTTTAAGTGCCAATACCACGATCTGATTATGAGGCATGCCATAGTGGGGCTCAGGGGCGGATCCAGGTTTTTTCTGAGGGGGGGGTCAGCTTCTGTCGATGATGCTGATGATGATAGTAGCCTTTCTTATTTACCGAAATTCACCGTTTCTGCTCACGATAAACCCGCGTTTTATACGGCTAGAGCAACATCTGTAGCCCACCGTGGTGGCTCAGACAGCGTTGCGCTGCTGAGCACGAGATCGCGGGATTCGCGGCGGCCGCATTTCGATGGAGGCGAAATGCAAAAACGCCGTGTGCTTGCGTTGTAGTGCACGTTAAAGAACCCCAGGTGGTCAAAATTAATCCGGAGCCTTCAACTACGGCGTGCCTCATAATCAGAAGTGGTTTTGGCACGTAAAACCCCAGAAAGAGGAAGAAGACCTGTAGCGAAACCAGATATCGGTTTCTCCAAGCTTATAGGAAAAGGACGTTACCCAATACAGCCATGTGCTTGGTGGCTGTGCCTGATGATACCGGGTGTTCAAAACTAAGCTTTATGCCTTTCTTAAAATTAGGCACTGGGAGGCACACGAAGACCACCTGTGCAAATAAGTTATGTGGTCAGGCGGGCACAAAGTGCGATGATAATTATCGGTGTGAGCAGCCCAATTGACTAAAATTGAACAATTATTTTTTGTCGACTGCAGTAAGTGGGTATGTTTGTATTGAAAACTTAGAGGCAGTCGTGTTTATTACTGCAGTCAATAAAAAGTTAATTATTCAATTTTAGTCAGTTCGGCTGCTGACAGCGATAATTATGATCTCAATTTGTGCCCCCCTGGCCACATGACTTATTTGCGCAGGTGGTCTTCACGTGCCTCCCAGTCCCTAATTTTAAGAAAACCATAAAGCTTAATTTTGAACACCTGGTATATCTAGCCTGTATTGTTTCTTAAAATAAAATTTGGGATGATCTGTTGCAGGTTCGTTATAAATGTGTAAGCACGGGCCCGTCTTTGGAGTTCTGTTGGGACACCTTGTTTTCTTTAAGGAGATTGTATGTGTTCGGCTGAGACACCTTCGTTTGCTTTGGAGCTCCAACGCGGCAACCACTACGCTGGTTGTTTACGATATGCGAATCACCGCGTATGAAGACTCACGACGCCACCTACAAGAAGAACGATGCGGCGTAGTAGCCGAGAGCGCGAGCCAGCGTCTTCATGTTTTGTTTCCCACACGACGTCATCCTTTTACACAAGGCGCGCATCTGCTCCCGTTTCTCTAACCACGTGACGCCATCCTAGGCCCGCGCGCTGGCGTTGGCTGTGACGCTCCGCCACTTCGCAGCCGCTGCTCGAGGCTTCGCCCCGCTCCGCAAGAACGCCCACTCAGATAAACGGATCCGGCTGCTTTGAGCCTCCTATGCTTAATGTACGACAATAAAACTGCGAAGTTACAATGAAAAACTTGTAGCGTACTGCGCTCGTACTGGATATTGTCAACGTGTAACTGTGCTACAGTTAAGAAAAAGTTGCCCATGTGTAGTTCTTAGTTTATCTGTTAGTTATTATTTATACAGGGTTTGTCCGAAAAGTAATGTCAGTAATGTCGATTAAAAAGAAACTATTGATCAGATCGGTACAACACAATAAAATGTTTCAAAATAGGCTCCTCCTGCGTCGTTACATTGCTTCTAGCGAGATTTCCAACCATCGAAGGCGTCACTGACAGTAGGCCTCCTTAGGAATGTCCTTTATAGCCTTGGTGCAAGCCTCTTCGACTTTGCCAACTGTTGCGAAATGTTGTCCTTTCATGGGAATTTTCAAGCGCAGAAAGAAGAAGCCTGGGAGAGCCACGTCAGGACTGTAGGGCGGCTGGGGAACCATTGGCATCTTTCAATTGGCCAAGAAGCGGGTCACGAGGAAGGCGGTGCAGGCTGCATGGTGCATTGTCATGGTGAAGTTTCCAATCGCCCCCGATATCAGGCCGGGTGCGATGAATCCTTCGTTTGAGTCGCTTGAGCACTTTTGACCTTTGACTTGCTAATTCTGGCCTTCTTGGGGCGAGGGGACGCCGAGCTGTGCCACTTGGCACTTAGCCTTTTTGTTTCGGGGTCGTATTCAAACACCTAAGTCTTGTTACCTGTGATGACATTGTGCAAAACGTGGGGGTCACTTTCGCACAAGTTCCAAACCTCCTGGCACGTTTCAACTCGGTTCGTTTGTTGGTCGTCCATTCACATTTTGCGCGAGATCTTCGCGCACACTTTTCGCATCTTAAAATTATTCGTCAAAATCTTGTGAACGGTACTTTTTGGAATGTTTACGGTCTGTGCCACTAAACGGACACTCAAACGAGGGTCTGAGTACAAAAGATCTCTCGCGGGCATCACATTTTCGTCGGTGATGGTCGTTGATGGCGGTACAGCGCGGGCTTCATCGCTGACCTCTTCAGAACCTTCTAAAAAGACCCTGTGCCCCCGGTAAGCTTGACGTTGTGACAAACAATTATCACCAAAAGCTGTCTTTATAATAGGAACAGTTTCCTCTGCAGACTTGCCAAGTTTCACACAAAACTCGATGGCGGTCCTTTGTTCCAACGAGCGCTGCATTACGGCTTGCACGGTAAATGAAAATGAGTTGACGAAAAAATGCCAGGCCTGCGCGGCACACGCAGCACAGTCACAGCGTAAGCTAGAGGAGCGTTTCGACAGTACTACCTAGTAATTTGAGTGAATGCGTCAGGAACGCGTTTGGGACGCCGTCGCGCGTGCAAGCCGACGCGTTCCATCGCCGGCGGCATCATCGCGACCCGAAACGGCTATTGGAATGAGCCCATAACAGGTTACGCTGTAAAACCTTGTCCTTACTCTCCAGACGGTCGCAGACGACTGAGCGACCGCGCGTGCGTAAGCTAACTTCCCCCTACACCAATCCCAACTGGTCTTAGCGCGCTGCGACGTATAGTCGCTTCACAATATAACCATTGACATTACTTTTCGGACAAACCCTATATATTAACACTTCAGCAAGTGATCTCCTTAATCAAGCAGGTTGGTCGCGGAACCCATGACAGCCAATGAGGCAACCGATGACACCCCAAGGGGCAACTAAGTTGATCAGGCGCGAAGGCACTCGCGCGGACGTCGGCGTGCTTGGCAAAAGGGACGTCTCCTCGTTCATTCGACGCCATCGACGGGACGAGTAAGGCACCACCGGTGCCAGGAGGTCGAGGTGTTCATGAGAAAAAATAACTACGGGAACTTCGCAACACCACACCCCGACGGAATACAACTAAGCTTGTGAGCGAGCTAGCTTTACTTCCACATGGCTGATATCACTGGTACTCGCGAAAAATACTTTTGAAGAATGCTAGTGGCCATATTTTTTTTGCGACAGGGCCATCCCGCTGTCACCGAGGGGCCGATGCGGAAATCTGAGGGGGGGGTCAGGACATCCGGACATCCCCCCTGGATCCGCGCCTGGTGGGGCTCTGCATTAATTTTGACTACCTGAATTTCTTTAATGTTTACCCAAATCTAAGTATACGAGTCTTTGCATTTCACCCCCACCACAATGCAGCTGCTGCGGCCGAGATCAAGATCGAACTCGCAGCCTCGAGCATAGCAACACCATAGCCACTAAGCTAAGCTGCGGCGTAGCGAAGCATAGCACGAAGCGGCAGGTACACCTGTTAACACATGAATTATCCATTTATGGGACATATAATAATTTAACGGAATTAGAGAGGAACGCTTTCACAAATATGGCCCCTGGTGTAGATCATTTATGAAATTATTCACCAATACCATCTACTTCAATGGTGCACAACAAATGATGCACTGTTTACCACTTCAGGTCTCTATCTTTCTTTGATCTGCTATCTTGTAAAGTAAAATAATTGTTACATGTGTTTGCCCTACCTGCAATGTTTCCGGCACTTCCCATCTTTCGCACTGCTATCATCAGTCTTCAGAGTGCAGCACACATATTCAACATGCTTCGTCATGAAGCACTATAGACTTTTTTAGTGGATGTACACATTTGACGTTCTGATGATGCAATCGGCTAAGAGCCACCCTCAAAATCAAGTGGGCCCAGTTTCAAGCCTAAGCTTGCGTGTCTGTATTATTTGCTTACAACTGTGCTTGTTGCTAATATGGTCATGTTTCCAGTCATATGTTAACCAGATATCTACTGCGTACTGGCTATAAAATGAAGGGAATTACAATAGTAGGCTTATCCACATATGACAACTTGTAGTGGAAAAAAGAGCCTTCAATGTCCCCCTTCTGTTGCCCATGTGCAAACAACTTTAAAACAGCACCAAATTTCACACGTACAGGGCCTATAAAATGTAAGAATGAATAGATAGGAATAGGGATGTCAACCTGAAGCTATGTACAAGCAATCTCTATTCAAATAATAGACTACATAGATGCGCTACTGAGATGGCACACACAGAGGAACTGGTACAAAAAGATGAAATGAACATGGACCTTGTGTGCTATGTAGCACACAATTACACAATAATTTTAACAGAAACAAATCTCACAAGCTTAAAGAAACACGACCCTTAAGAGACTGCTGCATCGCTTCATGATTCAGAAACAGAGTTGCTGGATTATATGGCACAGTCTTGACAATGATAATGTCTTCATATTCTTGCATTTCCCACCCAAATGCTCAGCAGTATCTGTTGAGCAATTGCACAAGCACCGTCAAGCATGCTAGAGACAATGTAGATCAAGTATTGCCATACATCACTTTCAAGCACACTTGATTTCGATCCTGCTATACTCAACCAAGCTTTGACTGCACTTGCAGTGCAGGCTTACCTCACTGAAGACTGAAACTGCCTCTGTGATGGGCATTATTAGATACCTTTTCTCACCAGTGTTGGTAATTTAGAGCCACTAAATTTCTTGAGTTTGATATTTGTCACCTTAACAACAACTTTGCCTTTTTGGAGTCCTAGGGCGCGATCCTGTACGCGTTCCAAAATGGAACGGAGGCGTTCCGTTCCATCGAGCCGCACACGATTGGTCAATTTGAACGTCGCGGTTGAAATTGACCCATCGTGTGCAGCTCGATGGAACAGAACGCCTCCGTTCCATTTTGGAACGCGTACAAGATCGCGCCCCTAGTGACTTAGCTAGTGAAGCACACTGGTAAAATTCCTCAAAGAATTTTTGAAAGTTTAAACTCCTTGCCTTTATTTTATCCCAAGGTGGATCTAAAACCACACTGAATCGCTTATTAGGGAACCACCAGGGTGCACTAAAACTGCTTTTCTGGCAAAAAGCACAATCTTGAGATCTTACATTGTCTTAGAAAACAAGGGTTTGTTATCCCATTTCGCGCTCCGACCATTGACTTACTATCCGGGAGGTAATTTAAAATAAGAAGGAAGACATCCAGAAACAAATAAAAGAAAATTCTGAGCTTTCAAGTGACTTTTTCCTAAATATGGGGTGTTTTGAACTCCGACCTGACGACTTTGTCGAAAAAGAAGTTATTGACACTGTTGTTCACCAAATAAGATCACCCATAAATGGCATATATGTACATTGCCTTCTGCCTGTACTTTTAGGGCCCATTCACACTTGCGACTAGGCGAGGTCACACGACCAAGTTAGTCGCAAAGCGACCAGTCGCAAGTAGTCGCAAATGTTCGTTTTTCTCGAAATGCGACCATTTCGGGTCAGTCGCTCACTGCTCGATTTCTCAGTCGCGCGACCGCAGTCGCAGAACAGCTGAACTAATCAGATGCGAAGGAACAGGATGTCCGTATACGCTGACGCTTATTCTACGCGGCGATGACATTTCAAACAGACGTGAATGGAATATCTTAAGACATTTCGGTTCTGCGACTCGTCAGTCGCATTTGTAAGTGTGAACATCGTTCGTCTTGATAGTTTTCTGGTCACCAGTCGCAATCAGTCGCGCGTGAATAACAGTGTGAATAACATCCACTAGTCCTACAGGAGATACTACAAGGTGTCGTATAAATTGACAATCTCACCATCAGTGGTGTTGTCCCAGTAGCAAGAGGTTGCTGTGTGAAGACCAGCACCGTTCTTCTCCATGATAACACATGTCACTAAAAAAAAAAAAAATGTGCACCATAGATCATGCATAAAAGAAAACAGAAAATCTGATTTGCTTATTTTTATGCTTCAAAACCAGTGGAGACAAAAACATGGCCTATTCGATGCTACAATACAAAAAATATATGTTTACAGATATGCAACAAATGCAATTATTCTTAATACATATGTTAATATACATATGCAAGAAAATGCAACATATTATTTTCTTGAGCTGTTGGGGCATTCAGAATAACATGAGACTGGGACAAAATATTAAGTTTTGAATGGTAAGCCATACAATTGTAATTAAAACGCTATCAGTAGGACTTGTTTATAACAAATGAACTATATTGACAAATACCATATGCAATAAGAAAATTAATTAGTGTCATTCAGCTGCCACTAGTTTTTAAATTGTTCCAATAGTGTGAACTTTGATTATTCTAAATTATAACCACGTAGTGTGAACTTTGATTATTCTAAATTATAACCACGTAGCAATGTTAACGATGCATAGAATATTCAATTTACACTCAAATGTGCATGCATGCACCATTACCTATGTACTTGAATGGCTTGTTCATTTTTGTAAGTTGGCCCAGTATGTGCTCCACAGTGGTGTTTGTCCACTGTGGTACTTTGCTATGTTGGTAAACGTTTCCACCGATAATCGTCTCCATCGCCTGGAACACAAAACATGTATTCATTACAATCACGAAGGCTGCATGTCAAAATTGCTGGGGCCTTATTGTATCCGAAATGATTATCATACCTGTCCAGGACCGCTACAGGCGTACTTTATGTGGGCGAAGAACAAATCGCAGTAATTTACAGCAATACCTCATTGCACCCAGGCAACATTTGTTAATCAAGAAAGAAAACAAACTTCGCCATTAAGTTCGGTACAGTACTACAGTGAATCAAGCCTGTCTGCAATCATCAGGATATTTAGGAAACTGTACGTACCTCCTTGATTATAGCGCTGACTTCGTCTACTACGAATGTACCCTGCGAAATTGAAGACAAGTTGCAGTACAGAAATGTTTTCCAAAAGCAGCACGCAACCAGTGATGACGACAATCAGAAACTTGGCTCGCGGCAGTTCATGCTTACCTCCATTGTAGAATAAATAGTGATGGTCAGGTTGTATCCTTGAGTGTACGTTACTTATCTGGAAATGAGTGTCACTTTGAAGGAATCAAGGGGCAAACAAATAAGGACGTAACGAAAAACGGGGGTAAACAAATTCCTACGATGTGGGCAAGCTTGTAGGCCGCTGCTACCGTCGGCTGCAAACCAGCGGCAGTGGCGTCCTCTAGCCATCACTGGAGCTTAAGATCATCTTAAGATAATAAAAGACAGAAAATACACCTAGCTTTCTCCACGTGTATACTGCAACCTAACGATACATATTATAACTATGTGGCTGCAGAACATCTATTGCACAATGTTTATTTACTAGCGTAATCTGGAGATAGGCCACACTCGCGGTCGCTCCAACGGCAGCTGCTCACACTGGGGAGTGCGAGCGTGGTGCTCGAGTGTGTGAGCGCGAGCCAGGCGCGACAGTGCGCTGCTTTTGCTGTCGGTCACGCGTACCATATCGTTCCGATTAATTTTTGCGATCAAAATGCGGTGTTGTCGTCTAAGTGAGTGAGAGGTTGCCGCGTACCTGGCTACAAGACATCACGCCATGTGGAGCGTAGGGTACGTAAGGTAAGCACTTGTGCCTTTCATGGGTCGTTCGCTCGGTCCAGCTACTCCGATGTTCTCTTCCGTGTACTGCTGCATTGTGCGGTGACGATCCTCTCGTTTGATAGTGCATATTACACAACTCCTTGCAATTGGGAACAATCATTGGGCGTCGCCTACTGCTCGTCTGCAAGTGTTCGTCGTGCCGCCGTTTTTAGGTGACAGGTGCGATTGACAGGGTCTGAAGGTCTTGATGCGCCGTGCGTGATGGTTTCCTGTCGGAAAATGTGCGGACGTATTCTCGTGCGGAGTTCCTGGTGTTCCGCTTTTATCCACTTTCTGGCGGTTGCGCATCGAGGCTGAATAACTACGCCGTGAGGATTATATCCAGAGTGTTTGTTTTGGGTTCTCATTGCGAATACGCTTGTCTACGGCTTACGCAATATGTTGTAAATAAACAAGTGCCCAGTCATGTGCGTTCGTCTGATAACGTCGTTTATCACCGTTTAGCTTGTTTGCCACTGGGAGCCGTGCAGCTGTAAATCATGGTGGCTTTTACATTTTTCTGTTAAACGTTTTCACTGGTGTGTCTTACTCACTTTTGAGTTATACAAACGTGGTTTCCAAAACCATGTTTGAATTTTGGTTGTGGAATAATCAAGAGGCTGCGATGTCATGGTCTGTCTAAGTTCAGACACAAAGTTTCGGTTCTCGCGAAGTCGCGGTGCTGCCGCAGGCTTGTCAGAATTTGTCGTTCGCAATCCGCTGAAATAAATTTCCAGTTACGCTGTCAGAACAACAAAACCTAAGCGTATCACATCGAAGCACATAAAGTTGTCCTCGAGTATCAAATATAGCTGTGGAATGTTGAATGGTGTCAGTTTGAACTTTCAAAGTGCGCTTAAGCAGTTGACGTGGGTGATGCACAAGTGATGCGTCACATAATGTGTTGATGCTCAAATGTTGAGCGAAGGTGTGTAAAAAACACCCTCAACTGAAGCCAACTGCTTGTTAGTGGCATACAGAACTTGTGAGATGATACAAGCATATCGTAGGTGCTTGCACGTGCTGCAGAAAAGAGTCGTCACTTTTATGAGCGTACCTGCAGCTGTGCCTAGTATGAGTGCTGCTGCATTTAGCTGATGCGGGCTTGTAGATTGGATGACGATTGCCATTCATTGCTGTCATGTGGGGCTTATTGTGTAGCACAGTGCATGAAACACCCATCGCCCATAGTTACAAAAGCATAAGTGGCTATATAGGTGCACCTGCTGTAACGAGTTAGCACTGTGTTAACCTTCCCAAAGTTAATTCCGAAAAAAAAGGGGGGGTACAAAATTTACTGTCTTTATTTTTAAATTACAGTGAATTATTGCATATTATATCGGCGTTCCAAAAGTATACTCATGTGTGGTTTATCTCCGATTCACCCAAAATATTAATAAGACAACTGTTGCTTATAAAGAGAGACTTTCCCTCAGCAAATGTGTTAGCTTTGAGCGTAATTATCTGAACAGGTGACAACGAACGGAATTGAAAGCATTGTGCAAGTGCCGAAACCCAAATGCGTGATGCAAGCTGAGTTGACGAGCATGGCTCATATACAACAAGAAATGCAGGAAGAGCAGTGGCCGGAACAAGCACAGCTCGTCTTTCCTGGCATTGGTACAAACAGTCGAGATGAGAACAGCTCGGGCCTGGTTGTTAATGGGCTTTGTTACCACTGTAGCAAAAATGTCTTCAATTGCTACAGGCCAACTTGGAGGAGAGAGTGGCATGAAAACATCCTCCCGTGATGGAAAGAAAAAATGTTGTGTTTTAAAGGGACAAATGCTATGGCAGGAAAGCCAGACCGTACATTCAGTAGTTTTTCTTTACCACTAAAGTAATTTGCCCTTCATTTTTATGGCTTAGCGTCAACATGCTCTCGGAAGTGTTTTGCTGTGCGCTACCGTTCAGAATGTCGTGCAGTGAGCAACAGCCCCTGACTGTTTTTGGGCGTTCCAGATGTTTCGGCATGTCAAATTTGTGTGTGGCCCAGAGCTCGTGCACAAATTCGACACTGCTGCTCTATATGAAAGATAGCGCAGGGCTAACATATCTATGGTTCTCTGATAGGGAAAGCTGTTTTTCTGTGTTTTTTGTTCAGGCCTTGACCATTGCAGACATGGGCACGGTGGTTCTTGAAGAGTACGAGCTGCTTGGTGATGCCAAGTACCGTTCCTATGTCACTGCCATTGACAAAGCTCTCAAGAGCTTTGATAACACCAGTGAATGGGCTGACCTCATTTCGGCCCTTGGGAAGCTCAATAAGGTATGAAAATGTGCAGTAGCTGACTTTTAACACTATAGCTTTCTGTTGGATTCAGCATGTAGCAGTTCACTTTTAATTTGAACAAGTAATGGAACCAATACTTAACTGTTTGTTCTAACCATGACTTGTTGATGTTGGTTACATTGTGCTGTGTTGCTTTCATGTGTGTTCATTACGTGTTCTTTAATCTTTTGTATTCTGTATAGCACCTTGTTATATGTCCTTTTTGTGCCATAACAGGCCTTGCAGTGTGGGCCTTGTTGCCTTACTGTGGTCTCACTGTTCTCTTGTGTAAAATAACTTTTTATCATAACCATAGGTTTCATCAACTAGGTGCAGACCTCTGCCTGCACCTAGGTGAAGTCCCTTAGAGTGTGATATACTGTTGCAACACATCGCTCCTAGGTGGTCATCTACAGACCTCCTTCACACAGCGATGCTTCAGATATGTGGTGGTATTGATGTTAGTGCCTACTGCTGCCTGCTGCTATCAATGTGTACCCTGGTGATAGAAGCAAAAAGCGTTGCCTTTCGAGAGGCTGCTATTGTTTTTCTAAACTGCTATGCATATTAGCAGCATTAAAAGCCCAAAAACTTTGTTCGCAACAGATTAATATGAAAGGAACTGATTGTTGTCAGTTGAGCAGACAGAAAACATGGATCTGAATGCAAGGCCCTTTCTGTTTTTGCTCTAGTGATGTCACAGCACATTTATTTACAAATGTTATTTGTGTTGTACATGTTGCCTAACCTTTCCCCTGGTACATTTATTTTAGTCACAATTCTTATCATCAGTTAGTGTCTTGGCAATTAATGCGATTAGATATAATCATCCTAGCTGCTGGGGCTCTTGTTTATGTGAGACGATGGATCGTGTATCGTAAAATTTCACATACGGTTTCTTACATGTTAAATTCACTTCTCATATATTTGAACATAAATTCACTTCTCATATATTTGAACATAAAAGGGGTTTGCTTAAGGGGTTTGCTTGGAGTTATTTTTTATTTGATAACCAATAAACCAACCACCTTTTCTCTTTTTTTTTCCCCCCAAGTTGGACCATTCTTATGCTCATTTTTTTTATTTCTTGCATTCTTGAAATTACCCCATATTATGTTTGGTACCACTTCGCTTTATTTGTGTTATACACACTATATCATGGCATGTGCACTTTAAGGGACACTAAATAAGAAAATTATTTACCAATAACAAGTCATTCTTGCCATCAGAAAAGGCTTGTTAAGCCAGAAAGGATGAAAAAAACTATAGACAGGTGGTAACACTGCCTTGAAGTTCCTGAATCAGCTCGCCATGACATCGTGGATATTGATGACATCTGCTCGGGCATATTTAATTTTTTTGTCACTCAAGATTGACTGCATTGTATTCTAAAGAGCCAGAAACTGAACTCTGCAATTTTCAAGAACTTAGTTACTGAGTCATAGCACAAGGAAAATAAAAAATATTTTGAAATATGTGATGCCGTACTGATGCGGGTGGTATCACATGACATTAAAACAATGGAACTTTTATTTTCATTTTCTTTTCTAATAATCAACCAATGACTGCAACATTAACGAAAATATAATTTTGAAATTACGCTTTGTCTGCATTAACTGATCCAGTGTTTATTTACTTATTTATTCAAAATACCTTACAGTCCCTTTGAAGGGCATTGAGTAAGGTGGGCTACACTAACTACAAGAAAAAAAAATGCTAAAACAAATATTACAAAAGGCAACAAAACAAATATTACAAAAAGCAAAGTGCAACATCTTTATACAATATTAACACATAACGAATTCACGTTATCATGGAATGTTTCACCATTAGAGATGGATGCAATGTGCTCTGAAAGACAGTTCCTATGTGCAATAGCTCTAGGTAGTGGTGATGAGTTAAATGCCTGCGTTTGACCATGAATGCGCATGAAACTAAGTGCATTGTGAATGCGTTGAGATGTGCGTACAGGAGCATGAAGTGGTAAATAGTGAAATTTATTACTATAAATGTACCTGTGAACAAGACATAAAAGAGCAATGAGTTGGCGATCTTCCAATGACTGAAATGTGAGGTCTTGTTTTATTCGGGTAATGCTTGAATGATAGTCTTAGTTGCCAGATATGAATCTGGCTGCCCTATTTTGAACAACTTCCAACATACTGATTAGATAATCTTGATATGGTGACTATGTGGATGAAGCATATTCTAGTTGTGGGGGAACATAAGTAAGATATGCTTCTCTTTAATGTCGCTCTAATGGTGGCCTGCACTGCGGGGCCAAACTTCCACGTATTGGAGGAATGACCGCGTCAAAACATAAGCACTCCCCCAATGCACACCCTACGTTTAGTTCCAGTGCACCAACCATTTATTTATTTATTTATTTATTTATTTATTTATTTATTTATTTATTTATTTATTTATTTATTACCCAGAGCATCAAATGATGGCATTACAGTGAGGGGGGGTGGGGGAGGAATTGTTGCCTCTTTACACAACAATCGTGGCTTCCCTGCAGTTGACAAAATTTTGAGGTTATCAACCTATGATCAATAAGCTATAAAGTAACTCATCATTACAGAGCAGCAAATATATATCACTTACAAAGCATTTATAACTCACAACAAGGAAGCAAATAAATAACCATCAACATGTAGATTAATTAGTCACTGTTAATGCAACAAATCACAACTTAGTTAGTGTCAAGACCAGTAAATAAGCAAATAAACTAAATAGTGATCTTGTCACTGGCTACATAACACTGCATGCAGGTAGTGTCCAGCCACCTCAAGTACCAAGTGGTGCCTCGACGGCTGACCGTCAGCAAGCGACTAGCACAATGCATGCACCCAGCGCTGCCCAGTGGTGTCCACCTCAAGGCCCTCGAGTCGTACGACCTGATCCTGAGGGCAGTGGGGCCTCAGAGGCTCGGCCAAGAGCTCTTTCTGTACGGAGCTGGCCTGTTCCCGCTGCTGGCGCATGCTGCCATGAATGTGCGGCCCGCACTGCTCAGTCTCTATGAGACTCACTTCCTGCCCCTGGGCGAGCGACTGCGGCCTGGACTCAACGGGTTCCTCATTGGTGTCCTGCCAGGCCTTGAAGAGGGTTCGGACTACTACGAAAGGTCTGTTCCACGTACATGCTAGACTGTGTGGGTGCAAAAGCGCGTCATGCACAGCGCATAGAGTGATCAAAGAGAAAGTGATAGGCATTATGTAAACATTGATAAAGGGGCAAGGTTGATGCTTAGAGGTTGCTTGTGTGTATTGGTGATATAGAGCTGGAAGGTATGTGTAACGGCATGGAAAAGATGCTCATTGGTCTGTGGGCATAACAGGGTGGATACTGAGGCAAGGGAAACAAGAAAATTTGGGGCCTGGATAAGAAAAGAAAGATGGGGCACAGGGTGGGGGGCCTGCATCTTGTTTCCTTGTTTCTCTGCACTAAAATACTCGATGCATACAAAAACCCTTGCTGGAATGTTTAACGCTAACTCTTCGCGGTCGCACACAACTACTCAACTTGTTTCAGTCAGGAGCCAATTTGCACATTTGGACTCCTTGCAGGAAAAGCGCTTGGATAAATGAACGCATGTAAAGTGATTTATTTCAATAAATTTACTTATTCTTAAGCCTCTCAACAGTACATATAAGCATTTAGTGAAGAAAGCAAAAAAATATTGCAAAACTTTTAAAATTGCATGTTTTGGTTTGAATTGAGTTGCCTCTGCTATGGAATGGGCAGTAGCATTGAGTATAGGATATGCAGAAAACTATCTGGATGTGTCCTTTCTGAACGATCACTTCTTTCCTTTTCTGTTTGTTTACCTACAGAACTGACAAGCTGCTTCTTGACGTGTGTGTAGCCGTCGAAAAGAGCTACTTCTATGGCAGCCTGTGGAAATGTATCCTGTGTAACCCAGGCATCCGTCAGGCAGCCATCAACTTCATTGTCTCCCATTACAACCGGAGACTTAGCATGGAGGACCAGCTATATGTCATTGGCACTGACATTGACTGCATGGTAGGCATTCACGTACAGTATTGCTCATTATAATCAGCACTGGTATGGTATCAGCATTGAGGCTATTTGGTAAAAAGGGCATATTTATTATTATTTACATTGTTTACGTGTATTACAACTGAACCCAACTGGGCATACAGTCAACTGAGGAGCTTATAAATGAGGAGCTGCTTCTAGTTATCTGGTTCACCATGAAAGTGACCTTAAATGAGACAAGGGAATGGCATGCCACCAGATGCATGTTCGTTGAAGGAGATAACAGTGATTACTACAGTACCATGCATTGTTTAAAGATGTGCAAGCATGGTGAGACTGGCTGAGTAATAATAAACTGCTTTGCTTAGATAGAGACAACAAATCCCTAGGCTGCTTCAAGATGAGGCATCCTTATTGAATGACTGGAAATCATTGTGCAGAAGTTAACTGCTCCACGCATGCGCTCATGAATTGGTGCCTCTTTGCACAACAATTGTGGCTTCCCTGCAGCCAAATGCTAATGCAGAACACTCGCCACTTGCACTGGTTCTTTCACCCTGTAGATTCCAATAAGTGGAATATTTGAACAGAAAGAAATATTAGATAATATGAAATGCCGATTTCTCATATCGAACATGCATTGAATGGCAAAGACTTTGAGTCGTGTTCGAAATTTCTAATTTTCGCACACCCCTACTTAATAACGACAACAGTAATAATTAAAAATATAATTTTATTTCCAACTTGAAAGAATACAAAGAAGAGAATACAAAGAGGAGCTGCAGAAAGAAGTGGCCCTAAACAACTTGACAAAGCTGCAGCCCCCGTTATCTAAGGAGCAGTGATAACAATGTACGGTACCTTGAACATCATCAAAGTTGTAAATCGCAGATAGCAGATGAAAGGCACAAATCGTAGAATAATAATATAACAAAAATGTTAATTATTCCCATGCATTTCCCGTAACTCCCACAACTTAAAGGCAGAACTGGGGTGGCGAATATATTTTTCACTTGTCATGAAAGTAAATGCTGCAGAATCTGAAGAGGAATAATCCACTGCATCATTGTCTCAGCCTGATATGTCTTTTGTCTGTGTGCTTCCTCTCCGATGACAGATCCAGGCGCTGTGTGCTTCACTTCAGGACTCGAGCATCCTGGTGCAGAGGAGCACATTGGAGCTCTTGCTTCTGGGCTTCCCCTTGCACAACTGTCAGTTGGTCCATGCTGACAGGGTCCGCGTTTGCACGGCAGCTCTGGGTGTCCTGCTTCGGAGGGACATGTCTCTGAATCGGTACATATCTACCATCACTTTCCCATTAACTTTTCTTAAATTTTCTCTTTATCAGCTGCATGTTGTGCTTAACACAGAGTTCATGCTGCGGTTTGTAAAGTTGTAGGTAACTGTATCCGTTGACTTTTTGCTCAGTTGTATGTGACACAGAAAGCATAGGACAGAAAAAAAGGAATAAACATAATAGGATTCCTATTTCTCTCATACTCTAGTTCTATTTCTTCGAGCCCCATTTACTCAGTGCTCACGCCCTTGCCCTTTCTAGTAGCCTTCATAGAAACAGCACTTGTCTTCGTTTGTCGCCTCTTTTGCCGTCCTTTGTCTATGTTTGCGCCGTCAAACACAGGTGTGGAATTCCTGCTCCATTTGTGCCATACTGCTCCATCATCCGCCAATTGCACCAAAAATGAAGCCCTGCGCCATGCAGGAAATTTTGCTACAAATAAGGCCACTTCGGCTAGTTTCGGTTTCAGTTACTAGGCAAGCTTGTCTTCTGTCTGGCTATCTCCACTTCTGGCTACGATTTAGCTATAGCCATTTTTTTCTGTCGCGGTGGTTGGTGAAGTTGGCAGCGACTATCGTTGTGCGCCGCTAGTGCCGGGAAGTTCAAGGACTGAAAAATGGCCAAAAGTAAATACTGTTCTCCTAGTATTTCGTATAACCGCAACTAAGTGTACAATTGCGAAAGTGTAAGGGTTGTTTTGAGTGCACCAGCTAGCGTGTAGCCAGCTATGCGGTGTCGGAAGCGAGCAGTAGGCTTTTAGCCTTTTCTTCGCGTTCGCACGTTTTTATTATTTGCCTTTGTCGCGATCGCGAAGTGGAATAAACAGGTGTAGCGGCTCAGCTTGTACGGTGTGCGTGTAAGAGTTACGGCATCCTAGGGTTTAAGAGGAAGCTTTAGCTCATGGACTCCTATCTAAATACATGGGAAAGGAGAAATCGTTTTTCTCGGCAACCACTGCACCAAATTTGATGAGATTTGTTGCATCCAAAAGATAAAGCTTAAATCTAGTGCACTGGTGGAAGCAGATTTTTGACTTAGGCCATATAGATCCTTTTATAAAAATTGTCGAACATAGCAACTTTTCAGAAAACGAAACTATAGTTTACATCTTTCTAAATTGGCCATGAAAAACAATATCACAATTCCTTAAATTGCATTTAATAGTGCATCTAAAGCAGACAAAATTTATGTATAATAAATACACTGCTCTGCATTATACCGTTATTATGTGTGTGACTTTTGCAAAACCCTTGTAAACAATGTAACAAGTTCACGTAAGATATAAATTGATGAATACAATTTGTCCACTTTGGATGCTCTTTAGGATGCGGTTTACAGAACTGCGATATCTGTTTTTGGTGCAGAGCTACAAATTTGTAAATGTTGTGCTTCTATTTCTTTCAACCTTAACAATTTTTGAAAATTCCTTTGAAAAAATTCAGGCTTAAAGTCAAAATTACACTTACAACAGCCACTAGAATTTAAATTTCACAAATGCAACAAATTTCATTAAAATCGGTCCAGTGCCTAGCACACCAGTATTCCTTATGTAAATCAAATGGTGCAACGCGATCGAGCCTCTTTTTGTAACAATTTTATCAGGTTTAACGTTTTAACATATGATACATGCTCCTCTAATGCAAAATAAACCCTGATATGCCCCATCTATCTCTTCTCAAAATGTATTTTAGTTGCTCCCAGCCTGCTCCAAAACAGCAATTTACCTGCTCCCAGGAGTGCTCCAAGACAAACTGAATCAGTTCCACCCCTGAAACATCATACTGTAGGGCCTGAAAATGCTCCTGGTGGTAGGCATTGAGAACACGGTAATGCGTACAAAAAGGGGCATTTATTGCTCGTTTTATACAAGAACGTCAGCTAGCCAAAACACATGCAAGGATTGTAAGACTCTCTGGTGTAGAGGAAGGTCAACTCACCATCACCACTCAAGGATACCAAGGAATTAATTTTTTACCCATACTGAACTCTGAGCTCCTAAGTTGTTTGAGGGTGCACTCCTACAAACGGAGGCGTATCTGGACGGTTGTGTTTGCTCATGCTGGTTACTGATGCCACACTCCGAAGACAAAAGGGAAGCATTCTGCAGGCGAGTCCCACGAAGAGCACTGACAATGCAGTTGGTCCGCCGACGTCCTGCAGCCAAAGAGCTAGAAGCAATTTCCTCCCATGCTCAAGTTATCCACGCAGTCATGGGGCGTTAGCACCGGAACACTTTTGCCATCTCACATCGTATCCCAGCTACAGACACTGACTCCCACCATCACATTTGTGTGATGCGATGGAGCCGAGCGCCAAAAGAAGCAAGAGCTGTATAGCAAAGGCAAACATGAGATGCGAGACTGTTGAGCATCTTCACAATACATATATGTAATATAGACAGCAACTTGCCCAGTTCTCTATGTTGTCACCTATTACATATTCTTCTGAACCACTTTCCAACTTGCACGATGCTGTACCACATTGTATGTTTGTGCTGAATGTATAGGCGCGGTGCCCGCCCATACGTGCTGGGCCTGAGCCATTTTCAGCTATCACGGAGGGCTAATAATGGATTTGGAGTGGACGCTGATTGGATACTTTTACATTATCCTGGCCATGCTACCTGCTACAGGCAATTTTTCGAAATTCTGTATAATCTTGTATAATCTTCATGTAGTGTGTCAGTTTTTACATTGAGGTTCCATTAACATCTTTAAATATTGAGGCTTAGGGGCGCCACTTGTTCTCCCATTACCAGACGGCTGTTTGCCTGGCTGTTTGGAAGTGATGGTTCGTCAACTGTCAGCGTTGTGCCATCGCCCGAGTCTGCAGGATCGTCTGAGCCGTCGTCCTCTCCTGTGCCCGACTCTCCAGAACCTGCACAGGCAACCTACTTCCACATGCATTCAAGTTCCCTCCTCTTGGAAGCCATTAAGTGCTTGTTCAGTGTAAGTGGATTGGTTAATAATGCGACTTCACCTACTTTGGAGGTATCTAACAGGATATATGGGCTGATCCTGAAGGCAGTGCAGTCTAACTGAGCGTCTCAAAGCACTCGCTGTCACCAGGGAAGAATGCAAGAAACTGGCGTGAGATGCACGCGCCAGATGCTTCAGAGGAAAGTAGTTAAAGATAATATAGTTATGTTTATTATATTACATGTAAGTTTAATGTTTTCTTCTTTTTTTAATACACTATTATCATGTTTAGATGACAGTATAGTCAATTTCTGTGCATGTTTGCATCATGTTGGGCTTTGTTCTTGCATATTTGCAGCCTTCAACGTCCAGGTCACCTGTGCTCAGCAGCAACTTTTCAGTCTTTTGGCCGTACAGGATTCTTGTCTCTCTCATGGACAAGCCCGAGACAAATTTCATACTCGATGACATTCTCATTGACGTGTTCAGGTGAGATTTCCTTGCTTTATGGAAACTTCTAACATGAAAAACTTCGACTCTGGTACATACTTTACTGTCAAATAAATCTATTGATGGTGCATTATTGTCAGCACATAGTTTCATGCACACGATGTTTTTTGCCTTTGTTGTGGGTGCCAAGTTTCTTAATCTTTTTAGGGCCCCTCACCAGGTTGGCGCAGGGTAAACAAACAAACTTGATATGTAGATTAAGCTGTAACAATCTTGTGTTTTAAATATATTACATTTATGTATGTCAAGAAAACAACTGAAAATTTAAGTGAAAGCCCATCTAGAGCTGCCTGCCTGAATATTGATTTACCTTTACATGAGACTTCAGACAAGAAATGAAAAATGAAAAAAGAGAGAGAGGAATGTGTTATAGATCAAATAAAAGACGAAATATAGCCCCTCCTGTCATAAGTTGTGGTGGACTGTTTATAAATGTGTCAAAGTTGCAATAATTTTATTCAGTCGCTGCAGACTCTATTGAAAGATAGTCAAGGTAGTAGGATGATGCCTTGTGTATTTCCTAGTTAAATTTCATAACTGCTATATAATTAAATATTAGTTTATTGCATTTTTCATGAAAATAATTCAATCACCAGCTCAAAGCACGGCACAAGTTGAAAATTGGTTACAGGCATTACGAGACAGGAAAAAATATTCTTTGTATATTACTGATGAAACATGACACATGAGACATCCTGTCAAACATGGTATATTGCCTTCATCAGAGTGATCACTTATAGCAGTGCTCGGCACATTAAAGTGAAATTGAACCACACTGACTACACAGAGGGTTCCATTTCCCCGCAGTTTAATGTCCATACTCTATTCCTGGCCACCACTGAATAGAAATGGCAAAAACAAGTCCCAAACACAAATGTCTATACTGTAATTGAAGTGGATAAAGCAATGAAATCCAATCTGTTGTTGACCTTTTGGAAAAGGAACACCGTATTTATTCGATTATAAGGCAGTCGCGATTATAAGGCGAGGGTGCCAGTTGGAGGACCCAGGAAAAAAAAATATCGCCTTATAGTGTGGCTTCACGGCATCGCGGCGCATGCTGCCGTAAAGCCACACAATAAGGTGAAAGTCGTGCTGCCCTGAAGCCACACCTAAATGCAAAATTTGCCTATATGGCGGAGGCTAACTTCGAGGCTAAATATTCTGGGAAAGAAACCTCGCCTTATATTAAAAAAAATACAGTAGTATACCCATTAAAACTTGGACACATAAAAAAAAAGGCTCAACAGTCCGATTGTGACATGTGTTCCTGATTTTCACATTCTCTCGTGCCAAATGTCAGGTCCCTGTACATTGAATGCAACCTGGGGACAGTGACCAAGTCCAATCAGGAAAAACAGGCCAACCGGAGCAACTTTGAGCTGATCAAGACGGCCAATCTGCTGTTCAGCTCCCTGGAGCCGAACTATCTCTGGGAGTACGTGCACAAATGCTTCCAGTGCGCTTGCGAGCGTGCATCGTCATCTGCCGGACAGGTGCCTCCCGTGGCAAAGTGCAGTGAGGGAAGCAGGGTGGTCCATGTTGGAGCCGGACAGCCATCACTACTTGAAGTGTGTGTCCTGTCAGAGTTTCTGCTGGAAGTCATCTCATTGGTAAGAATATAAAAAAAAATTAAATTCGGGGTTTTACAGTGCCAAAACCACAATCTGATCATGAGGCATGCTGTAGTGGGGCACTCCGGATTAATTTTCACCTCGTGGTGTTCATTAATGTGCACATAAATCTAAGTGCACAAGTGTTATTGGAATTTGTCTCCATCAACATGCTGCCACTGTGACCAGGGATTGAACTAACAACTTTGAACTCAATAGCAGTGCAGCGTTAAAGGGAAAATGAGACATCCACCCAAATGTAACAATTGCTATAAAGGAAACCCATACAGGTTCCTTGAAAGAAAGCCTCGCAGTTGAAGAAAAATCTCTCCACCTAGCGGGTTTCCGCTGAACTATTATGTCGAGCAGTGCAGCGTCATAGCTAGGGGGCCACTGCGGCGGGTCTTTGGCAAAAATTCTGTGCACATGTACGTGTTGCAGTCAAGCTAGACTTATGCGTCTTCAATTTCGCTAGCTTCAAGTGGCACTGAAACAAGACTGTTGTGCTGATTGCTTGTTAGCACCGCAGGGTTTAGCTTATGGTCACTGGTGATTCTAGGCGTTATATGTTATTTATGCATGCAGGCTTCTATGGCATAAAGGAGGATGAAGCCGTGATGCACCAGACACGAGGTTAGAAACAGGCAATAGTGAGGATTTTATTAAGATTACATGAGCTCAGAATTAAAAGGCCACACTTAAAAACTGTGGTCTGGTTTGCAAGAGCATATTCCCCTAGGGCTAGAGGTTATAGGGACACTAAAGGCAAAAAAAAGTCAAGCTAAAGTGATAGAGTAATGCTCTAGAACGTCTAAGGCGTCAATATAATTGTGAACAGAGCTTTAGTAATCGAGAAATTGAGATAAATGCGGGACACGATAAGAGACTCCCCAGGGACATTCAGGTACTTACCCGATGACGAAGGCACTCCTCAAAAAAATTATGTCACTAGTATGTCACCACTCAGATTAAAAAGATCATTTCGCTGAATTATAATACAGAAGAAAATGCTACTTGCCTACTTCTATTAGATTCTTAGAAAAGATAACTTTTTGGCGTTAGCCTTGATAACGACATGGGTGGTGTAAAGGTTTCGGATTCGCTCGACTCTCCGCTGCACGCTTTCGAGTTTCAGTAGTTCCGTTATTGCGTAGTGCTGCGCAGGTGTTACTGGCTAACTAAACTCGCACTTGAAATTGCAAACAGCAGAGAATGCCACGTCCATGTGATGTCACTGGATGCCCGAACGGTCCGCGCGACGGCCCGTCCAGATGGTGACCAGATTCGTCGCCCGACGTCCCACTGCTGGAGTCCTTGCTGCTTTCGTGCTTGGAAAAGCCGGTGTCGAGGCCGCCAACGTAGTACGCAACAACGCCGGCAGCTCGAGCACTCAGCAGCATGTCACGCTCATCAGAGCTTAAATCGCCGAAATCCAGCCCAGCATCGCAAGCCAATGTGTTGTCAGTGTCATCAACAAGGTCCATAGCGACAAGCGTCGACGATCATCATGTTTACAATTCGGTGCACGCTTCTGCTTTCGCACTGCCGTCGGCTCTATTTTGGCTCTGTTTCTGGCTGCGCGTCTGCGTTTTCCGCAAGAAAGCTGTAGCACTGTCTGCAGGCGGCGCTTTACTCACCAGCGGCACGTTACTATGAGACCATGACGTCACCACTCCTCGTTCGGGAGGGAAGGCGTTTTGAACGGCGCTAGAGGTACGCGGACGCTTCAGACGCAATTTTCTCATAAAATAAGTCTTTTCTTGGCACGAAACAACTGTTTCGAGGTTTCTGCGATCGTATTTTAACATTCCACGTTGACTTAATATTTGCCTTTAGTGTTCCTTTAAGGAGTCTCATGATCTCAACTGCAAAAAAAAGGTTTAAAAATTGTTGGCACATTTACTGTAGACTCTCTTCTAGCCAAACCTTTCAAATCTGTCTTTTCTGAAGCTTGGAATAACAGAAGCTTACAGAATCAATGGGGAACTAAATAAATATGCCCGATTTGTTCAGTTCGTTTGGGAATTCAGCTAATTATGGTTAATTCAAAAGGAGGCTATTAGTAACTTGTCTTTTACCAAAAAACTTGAACATATACCGTATATACTCGTGTAAGGGCCACACCTTTTTTTTTTTTCAGAATTTTGATGACGTGCGGACCTTACACAAAGCCACACCTTTTGGTCAAAGTGGTGCCGGCGCAGCCAGCGATTTCTGCACACCCTAGCTCTCGTCGTTTAGTAGCGGCACGCAGAAGTACGCAGCGTACGAAAATTCGCCGATGCGCGTGCACTGCATAGGGGCACTGAATGCAATTGCTTCTCCATTGGAAATTTTTTCCAAATTTTGGGCTGCCAAGTTGTGGGTGCGGCCCTTACACGAGTCTCTACAGTATCTGGGGTGTTTATCTGGTTTGTTCAATCTTTTTGCTTGCCCTCCATTTTTGTTTCTATTGTGTTCACACAGATATCTTTTTACTTGCAGGACACATATGTAGAAACCGAGAACCTCCCAACACTCCTGCAGAAGGTCGCGAAAGATCTAGAGCAGTACTGCAGCTCGCTCTCACCCGAGGAGCTTAATGGCGCTCTGCTTCTTTGCTCGAGACTTCTTTCCAAGGTGCAGCCGACGACAATGCAACCCAACACTTCATGCACGGAGCCAGCCTGCTCTCTCGCCGACTCACACGTTACCAGTCGTCAGATGACGTCATTGGAAAAGCAGTCAGCATCCTGTGAAGAGGAGCTGTCACTAGCAAATCTCATTTCCAGCTGTACATCGTCCTTTCAGCATCTGTTTCTCCGCTTCGTTGAGCTTTGGGTGCTCGCTGATGCCGATGCAGTTCAGCGCCAGTTTGCCACTGCACTCGTCTCTAAGAGACCAAAGAAAGGTGAGTGTAGGCTCTGTATTGGGATTAGCTTTGGCTGCTAAAGCTTTTTCTGTGTACAGTCGATTTCCATTAATTCGACCCTGATAGGACCGCCGAAATTGATCGAATTATCCTGCGGCTTGAATTAAGATGCAGAAAAAGCTTCAAAACACAACGCCGATTTATTTGGCAGCATTTGCCTAACACAACCCCAAATCAAACACGCGCACCCTTTCTATGTGTCTTAAAGGGGCCCTCAGACGTGTTTTGAACATATTAAGAAAAGGTTGCTGATCAGTCGTAGAGGCTACTGTGAACTTGGGAGCTAAATATTACTGCACTGCATGCAGCAGGAAATTTACAATCTTGTATATGTTGCTTGCTCTCGCTTTTGCTACGCTGTCATGCAGTGTTATAGAAAGCAGCTGGATCCACCAACGCTATTAGCTGATTTCGTGATTATAAGAGCATTCTCAGTAATACATAATTGCTAATATTAAATGATATAAATGATAAAATATTTATGTCTGCGATCTCACAAAGACAGAAAAACCATTTCATCTTTCAGCTGCGTGTGGCATCCGAAATGGCAGCGGCGTGTCGCATAGTGTAGTCTACTGTGTGCACCATAGGGTGCCATGCCGAGCCCTTTCGCCACCGTGACGCTGAACTTTTGGCTGGGTCTTTGCACTCTTGGCTTCTCCGCTGTTTAGTTTCTAGCATGCTAACGGAGATGAAAAGAGAGAGAAAGCCAGGTATAGGGGCAATGACACCACTTAGAGTTGAAGGATTCGAAAAATGTATGTAGCATGAGGTTCGTGATAAAACATCCTTAAATAGTAAGGCCATTCTATGCTTAGTTAGAAAAGTGTTTCAGGGACCCCGTTAATTAAGTAGAAAACTAACGTAGAGATAACATTAAAGCTCCTAGACAAAATATAAATCTAATGCTCACTCGATCCTTTAGTAAGAAAACTGGACAAGGGTCTAATATGTGTTGCACAGTGACAGCCAGTTTCCTATATGGCTGTATTGCTTCGCCGCAATACAGCTGTTTCCCTTAAAGTCTTTTCTTCGTGCATAGATCCTATTTTTTTCTTAATTTCCTTGGTTGATTGCAGATGACAGGGAGAAAGAATTGCATGGGCTGCTGCAACAATGTTTGCTCCAGGAGGAAGGCGGCGACCCGTACCAAAGCATCGAGCTGCCACAGGTGCCTCCCCGGCCACTGGAGAACACAGAGGTTCCACAGATCAAGCTAGATGTGCAGCCTGGTTTTTGCAAACTGAAGGAAACATACGCTACCCTTTGCCAGTTACTTGTTGAGCTGTCCTCATTCCCAGCATCTCTGAGTACGCTCAAGGCCATCTTCTTCGACGACGACTCTCCACGTGAGTTTTGTGAATATGTAAGTTACATTGCAACTGTACACCTGTCACCAGTAAACTAGGTATTCTGCAAAAAGAATCTATTTCCTCAATGCCTTTTCATGTAAACCCAAAACTGAAGGCTGCAGCTGAGTCTTCGCATTGCAAACGTTGCAGTGCATTTGTCGATTTCAGGATGTCAGCTTGAATTGCCAAAAAATTTGCTTTCTTTTTTCTCTTTCTTGTTCCCCTGCTGAATGTCTAGTTTGCGTAGGTTTGATTACAGCTGTACATGTTAAATGGTCACAGGTGCACATGTTGAGCTTTGACATGATAGGCGATTTTAATGTTGCTTTGTAGAAAAAAGGCTGCCTGCTCTTTCTATTGTGGCATGCTTGGCTGGTATTTAATGCAGATCATGAGTGTTAAACAAAAGGCTAGAGAATTGTAAGACACATATTTTTGTGATGCAGCTGTCGAGACTTCTTATCTTCTAATCCTGCATGTGCAATAGAACTTGCTTTGTGTGGTGCGGGTGGCCTGTACTTCCCTCGGTAGCACTGGTGCTTGGTATTCAATGCACTATCGACTAGGCGCACTTGACATTGCAGTCGCACCTTAGCACCATGTTTTGTTCAGGCTGATGTGCTCGGTTTTTCTTCTTCTGCATTGTGGTCCACATGAAGTAGCGGACTGCAATGAACCTGCCTGCTTGATTAGCTCACATAATCGTGATTTTTGTGTTGGTCATTGCATTTCATTCTTTGCGTTGCATTTGTCTCTTACTCTTTTCTACTTTGTCTGCGTGCCAGCACTGCTTCATAAACAAGAGCAAAATCTCAATGTGGCACCTGTTCATGGTGCTTGTGTGCAGATAGCCCAGATGAAGAGTTCCTCCCGGTCTGGCTGCGGCAGTTGCTGATGCTGTCCTGCTTTGTGGAAGACCGTGACCTTCTGTTGCAAACGCTCGCCACAGTGCTCGATTTGCTGGGCCTTGCCAGAACAGCAGCCGTGGCCCTGGAGCCGCCTTTGCGTGATGGAAGCCGCATGCTTTCTCCAGGCAGCCAGGTGTGCTACTACAATACCGTGTTGCTCATTTCAGTCTTGTCATTCTTTGCCAATCCTAGAATGGCAGTTTATAGCACTGCTAGATTTTGTGAAATTGCCGAGAAGGTCAGCACCCCGGGAGAGCTTTACCAAGAAAGAAGTGAAGAGCCCCCTGCTTCATGCCACTTTAGAGGGAGGGGCCATGATAGGAATTGGGAAAAGGGGATGGGGGGACAGACCTAGTGACACCCTCAGGGGGTCCCCCCTCATTCCTGTCATCATTATAAATGGTGCCTCTCTTTCTCTACTGTTAGACAAGTCCCATGGCTACAGCTCCCTTGTGCCTGATCCTTATTGTGCACAGTGGGTCACAGATGTTCTTGCTCACTTTGACCATGCTCATGCTCAGTCATAGTAAACAAAAGATCGACACTTTTGCTCCTAGTGGCTTCTTTCTTTTGAGATAGGGTTACATCTGAGAAAAATTTGCAGCGCTACCCTGCGTACAGCCTGCAAGCTGCTGTTGCAGGTCAGTGTTCAGAAATGCCACTTTGGCCTCTCTTTTGGCACAATTGTTACAGGCCACTCTAGCGATGGTGGTTGTGCCGATGGTGCGGCCGGGGGACTTGCGTGCGATTCTGGAACGGACACGCTTTGTGGGCCTGGCAGCGGGCCGCCTCTGGGGCCTGCTGGAGCCAGGTGCCAGTGACCTGCACCTTCAAGCCGTGGAACTGCTGCAACACCTGAACAACCTGACACCCGAGCAGGACGGTTCCTGTGAAGATGTCCTGTGCAGGGCACTGGCCAGTGAGAATGACCAGGTATGCCATGGTCCAGGTTGGGAGAGGGAAATCACTTGGGTTTTCTCTGGAAGATGTTGCATCATACTGTGTCTAGTGCTTTTCCCCATCCGCACTTGTATTCCAATGCGGCTATCCTTTCTGCACTTCTGAGAAAACCTCCGCTTTTGGTTCTTTCTTTCTTTTTCATATCCTGCATCTCACTTTATTTCACTAGCTCTGCCTAACTTTTATGACCTTAGTGTCATTTCATTGTTACAACGTAAAACTATTCCAATATGTTTTAACAGTGGAGCTGTTTAAGCCGGGCGTAATGTGTCAATTGCGAACAGAAAATGTGGGCCGATCCTGGTGGTAGCGCAGAAAGGGTCCAAGCGCAATGGCACATACCCATGTGAACTAACGAAGCTGAGTCTGGATAATACCCTTGTTACACAGGCAGCCTAAACCGCGGTTGCGCGTAACTGCGGTTATATCAGCTGTGTAACAAGGGTATAAGTCTAGCTAAGCATGGTTAGGACTACTTAAGCTTAGTCAGTCATTGATAGCCAGTCCATAGCCAATCAATAGCTAATCAATCAATAATCAATTAATTCTGAAAAATGCTGGGGATGACTTGGTAGTGCTTAGCCTAGCCCAAATACGTGGCCAATACCTTCCGATAGCCAATCGACATCCAATCAATAGCTAATCGATAATCAGTCAATAATCAATAGCTAATCTATAAACAATCAATAATCAATAAATTCCGGAAAATGCTAGGGATGACTTGGTAGTGCTTAGCCTAGCCCAAAAGCCAGGACTAGCTAGGTGCCCATCATCTGTGCTGTCACTTTAGCATTGCTCCTCCAGTGCAAGAAACGCTAATTTAAAAAAAATTTCAAATCCACCATTAGCCCTTCATGATAAGTCAATATGGCTTGAGCCCAGGCCATATGGGCTGGACCCGAGCCATTTTTGATTTGTCACGGAGGGCTAATGGCAGATTTGGAATAAAAACGTATTGTAATAGTTTTACATTATTCCAGCCCATAGTGTGATGTAGTTCTGAATGCAATGGTTGCCTCTTGCTTAAGGTACTGCTTCTCTCTGTGCTCATACTTTGCCTGTGTCCTTGTGATGCAGTCAGTAGAAGCACAGTTTTCTGAGGAAAAAAAGCTTCAGTTTCTAAACTGGCTGATGGGGGCTCTCTTTTTTCAATCAATAATTTTTTTTCTATCTTTGGCATGCGGGCACAATAATGATAAACAGTGGTAATGATAAACAGTGGTAATGATAAACTGTGGCAATTTCAGTGCTGCAGGTGCAGCTGGAAATTTTCAACAACACCTCGTGTTTGCAAACTCACTGTGGTGGATCACTGGCGGTTCTGTTCTACCGCTAAACACGAGGTTGTGTGATTGATTCTCAGCTGCCACCTTGGCATTCATATTGAGGGAGCTGCAAAAACGCTTGAGAACATCATGTAGTCAAGATTAAACCAGAGCTTATCCCCGTAGTACCTCTCACAGCCATTGTATCGTTAATTTAGAATGTTAAATCAATCAACCAATTAATCAGTTGCTATAACTATTGTAAAGGGATGACAACACAACCTTACTACAACAACACAGCATGTCCAATCTAGTGATAAATTTTTTTACATTTTAATATTTTTTTGTAGGAGCAGACAGATGCCCAGAAGAGGTTCGCCATCCTCTGGCATCTGAGCAGAGACCTCAAGTTTAAGTCTACTCCATCAAACCTTGTTCGTCCATTTGACAGGTAGGCTTCTTTGTGCATTACTCTGTAACTAGTACAAGTGGGACCCCCCAAACTAGCTTGAACCTGGCACCACTGACTTTCTAGTACATTTACCATGCCATCTGAGCTATCCAGGGGGCTAGCAGGCAAATGAGAAATGCCGTATTTAGATAGATAAATAAATAAATGTCTTATGGCCCTTGTGTTACTTTGGGACATAAAGAACCATCAATCAACCATTTAATCAATATAATTCAAGGTGGTCAAAATTAATCCAAATTTTGACCACCTTGAATTATTTTGATTGAGTGGTTGGTACAGCATCTCTTCCCATATCCCTTGTGCTGCTTCGGGATGTTAAACCCATTCAATCAATAAAGGTCACCAGGTGGTTGAAATTATTCTGAAGCACTCAGCTGTGGCATCTCTTACAGAGCCCCTTTGTTGCTGTAGGAAGTTCAACCTACTAAGTCAGTCAAACAGTTGCTTCCTGGACCAACCGTGGTGGCTCAGTGGCTATAGTATTGCAGTGCTAAACATTAGGTCGTAGATTCGATTGATGGCTGCGGTGGTTGCATTTTGGTGGGTGCGGAATGCAAAAGCAGTTGTGTACCAACATCGGGTGGTTGAAATTTATCCAGAGCCCTCTATTACGGGCCACCCTCAAAGCCCACTGCAGCTTTGGGAAGTTAAACCACCCAAATGAAATTTTGATTGCTTCCTGATCATTTCGGTGCCAGGTGCCTGTTCCAGATGCTGCACAGCCTTAGTAGGCCTTCTGGGATGCAGAGGGCAGCAGCCCAGGTCTGGCTGAATCACTCACTCATGCGGGGTGACCTGGCTCGGCTGTTGGAGCCTGCCATGATGGTGCTTCTGCACCCAGACACTGCTCGCATCTCGGTGCAGCACGTGAGTGTGCGGGCCGGAGCTGCTGCCACGCCCGCAGCGGTGACCGCAGATGCCACCCCGGTCACCGCCCATGACGACACCAATTCGGAGGGTCGAATATTTGCCATCAGCAGCGTTGGTGGAAATGTCATTTACCACGTGGACAAGTCCAAGGCAACCAATCTCACGGCCGGCAACACTAGCATTCTCACACCCTTGAACCCCGAGAGGAAAGTGCTGGCACTGACCTCCATTGTTGGATCTGAGAAGGGAAACGGTTCAAAGGTCAGCATCAACATATTGTTGCATTGCCGCACTGTTTGACTCCTGCCTGTTTTATTTATGGGGAGTTCCATTGGACTGTAGCATTAATTGTTGCTTTACTATTGCAGGTTGTGACTCGCAGCTCAAATCTAGACATGGAATTTCCCCCGGCACTCGAGTCTTTGCATCAAATGTCATTGTTCGTCAATCCATTCGGTTCACTGACCTCACTGTCAAGCGACTATGGTCTGGACTCGTACAGCTACGACCCTCCCGACCTCTCCAATGCCACACGCATTGATGGTGCCACCCTCCGCAAGAGTTCTTTCGAGGAGTCAGATGAGCCAAGCACCAAGGAGGAGCTCTCGCACAATGTGGTGCGCTCGATACTGGACGAGATACTTGACCTCGCTACTTCATCGGAACTCAAGGAGCCCCTTGACACCGCCGCCCAGAACTTGTTCGGCGAAGATGCAGCCCGACTGGACGCCACTTCCAACACTCCCTCGGGGCAGCTCACTTCCCACCCCCTACACACGCATCTCCTGCTGTATTGCCAAGTGTTCGATTCACAAAAGACTCTGTATGCACTCACAGTGTTGAAGATGATTATAGAGTCAAACCCGCGCGTCGCACTGTGCAGTATGGCAACCACGAGTGTGAGCAGCTCATTGTCGCAGCGCGGCGCGCAGTTGCAAACCTTGCTCGCTCGTCATCGCAAGTCTGTATTTGGCAACAACTTTCACGGCGAGCTGGCACCGGAGGCACTGTCGGGCTACCGCAGCAGCATGTTTCTGGAGGTGCTAGTATCAGCCTGCTTGTACTTCGTACGGAGTTACTACCCGAGTCTGCCGCAGACGCACTTAACACCTGCAGAGCTCTCTGGAAACCGGGATGTGCGGTTGCTCTGTTGCGAGCTGTTGCGGCTGGTTTTCTCTGAGCTTGTTGCAGTTGTGCGGGACAGTGGCCGCAGTTTTGCCATCTACCTCAATGACCTGCTCACTCGGTGCAAAGTGCAGAAGGCCCTTCTGCACTGCCTTGTAGCATCTGTGTATAGCTTCCAGAAACCGTCCTCTGAAAATGACAACGCTCTGACGGTTGGCATCATTGAGTTCAATGAGAAGATACCTGATGGAGAGGGTTTGGCCGAGGACTTTCAGGAAACATTCCAGGTTGGTGTTGTTCAGACTTTGTTATTCACGTCTTTGTGTTATCCACGTCTTTGTTGAGACGAAATAAGTGTGATGATGTTTCAGCGTTGAGTGTTGTTCACATTAGTCTGTATGACACTGATCAGTATGTGGAACAGAAACCTTTGTGGTAAATATAGTACTAGGATGTGCGCGCGCATAGCATTTTGCAAACCTTCCCAGCAAAGGTATAGACTTTGTAACAAGTGTGTGGTCGTTTGGCTTCCTGAACTGGTGTTTCCTTGTTGAGTTCAATTTAGAGCCATCGTTTCTGTGCCTCTAAGTTGCTCTCAATGTGCGCACATTCCACTTTCTACAAGCTATTACTGCATGCTTGAGCATGCATATTGTATGCACAGGAGTGTCTTAAGTCAGCAGTAATTGCTTTTAAATAGCATGTTAAACTGAGATATGTCAGGTCTGACATTGTAAACAGTAGTGCTAAACATGGTTGGGAGAAAAATCAGTAAAATTTATCTTTACCAACCAATTTTGCTCTACAACACAAGGTCAAAAACATAACTGTCAGTGTGACGTTTACCAGTAGGCCTGTTTAGCCACTGGTAGACGACAATAGACTGTGACACTAACAAGGTAAGTGCTCAAAATTAAAGCTTGTTTTGTAATAATTGAGACTTTCAGTTACACATGCTGAAGTAGTAGAAAAAAGTTGAAGTGAACAACCTAGGCACTCTATAAGAATGTTCAGGCTACTTGTGTTTTGCATCTCTGTACAGCGAGCTAATCCAAAATCAATAAATGAATTCAGGACAAGGTGTAGACATAAATTAACAGTGGGTAAACTAGGAGAGCTTTGGCTTACAGCCAACATTTCTACAAAAGGACTCGTCTTGGTCAGTTTCTTGTTGAACTGTTGATCTGGTTGAGGCTTTCCTCGTTTGCCTTCTGTTTGGGGACATAGAGGAAGAAGGGTTAGCACTGAATAAAAAACACGAGTGTGTTGTGTTCAGCGTTTCTTATGGTTAGGTGCTTCTTCATCTGGTTCCAGGTTTACTTGCTCCAGTTGATCGCGGCCCTTATTGTGTTTGAGGAGAGAGTCACTTCCCAGATCGGAGACGACGGACATCCAGGTCACAAGCCTGCCACCGAGAAGGCAGCACCCAAGATGCGGTTTCAGCCACAGATGTCCACACTGCGATACCAGCACAGTGAGTCCTTTGTCTTGAACTCAAAGCCAATTTCGCTGACCTGAAAGCCTGAAAGCAGCCTCGAATCAGAAGCCAGTTTTGTAGCAGAAGGCATGCATGCTCATGTCATGAGCAGCTAACAAATAAAGGCTGACTAGAATTTAAAGGGGCCCTGAAACAGTTTTCCAACTAATTGTAGAACGGCCTCGCTTTTAAAGTATGTCATCCCACAAATCTCGTGCTGCAAGTATTTTTTTTTTATCCTTCAGCTATAAGTGGAGTTATTGCACCAATACCTGGCCTTCTCTGTCTTTTCATCCCCATTAGCACGCTGAAAGCTACACAGCGAAGCAGCGAAGAGGGCAAAGGCTCCTCAGCCAAAAATTTAGTGTCCCGGTGACGAAAGCACTCATCGTGGCACCTCATAGTGGCTGCGGTAGACTACACTGTGCAGCCCACCGCTGCCATCTCGGCGGCCACACTCTGCAGTCATAGCTAGCTATGCACAGCGCGAAGATGTAATGATTTTTGTGTCTTTGAGCTCTCGCAGACACTACATTTTTCATTTAACTCAAAATTACCAGTTATGTGTTACGGAGAATGTTCTCGCGATCACGAGATCAGCCATCAGCGTTGGTCGGCGAACTGCTGTCAATCAGCTTTTGATGACGACATTGCAGATGCAAGAGCAAGTGTCCGTTCACTGCTTTTGACACGAGATTGTTAATTCCCTGCTGCATGCAGTGCAAAAATATTTGGTTCACATGTTCACAGGAGCCTCGTTACCAGATCAGCAGTGTTTTTTTTTTTTGTTTTTTTTTGTTCAAAGAGTATTTCAGGGCCCCTTCAACCATTAGTTGCTGCTTGCGATGCCAGCGAGGTTTCAGATTGTACACTTTGTGGTGTTGTTTGAGACCTAAGCCCTCTTTGGCTACAAGATACATGCAGTACAAAATCACGCTTCAGCTATTACTAGTAAGGAGTGTTTTACTTTATACTTTCCTGCTTTTGTTTTATTGCTCCATGATAACATCTCTGTTTTCCGTGCAGACGTGCCCATCCCTTGCCAGGCCATGTTCGGCACAGCTCTGCTGACCGCCATGCGGCAGCAGCACAAGGCACACTTGCACGCCCATTGGATGAGCTTGGTGATGTGTGCGCTGCCCTTTGCGGGCAAGTCTCTTACCCAGCTGGTGCTCTCTGTGGCCAGCCAGGTGTGCTCCAACCTGGAGGTGGCTGTGGCCGCACCATGCGCTGCCACCAGGTCAGGCAACAGTTGTACTGTGCGCTCTGCAATTGTGAAGTCACTAACTGCGTCGCCTATAGCTGGATATTGCATTTTCTAATGCTCATTTTTCCTTTGTTGCTCTAATGTACAGTGCCACTTTCAAAACTTGTTTGCATTAGCACTGTAAAGCACATTCTTCCAAGTGCAAGGGTCTTTGACATCCAAGGTTCTCTTCATGCGAGCCCAAGTTGGTTAGACTCTGCAAACTGCTTTTGTTTGAGTACCTCAGGCAGATAAGTAATGCATCACTTTACAGCTCATGTAAAATGTTGGCTTTGTTTAAGTGGGTTACATAAAAATAATTTTATTTATTCACTTAGGAAAATAAAGGCACAGTAACAAAATATACAGAAGGAGGTTGCAAAGCTCAAGGCTGTAAGGGGACTTCCTGTTCTAATTGAAAAGAACAAAACAAGTTAGGTTAGAGCAAATGCAGCAAAAATGTAAAGTTGTCAACTAATAATTACACACAACAGCAAAAGAAACATGATATAATAGTATACAGAGTTACCTTTTGTACAAATTAAAAAGAACAAAACAAATCATGTTAATGCAAATGCAGCTAGTAGGTGTTAACATGTACTAATGCAAGAAAATAAGTAAACTGAAAACATGGTATAACGCTGTACAAAATTACATCTTGTACTAAATTAAAAACAAATCAGGTTAAGTGAAATGTAGCAAAGAGGCAGAGTTTTAACAAGTACTAATACGTACAAGAAAACAGGTGGACTGAGATCTGGTGAAATGTTATGCAGATGTTTACACCTAAATAAAGCAAACGGAGCATGCTAAATTACATCACAACAATCGCAAGTTAAGTAAATATGAGAATAAATGCTTTTTAAAGCTGCCTATACTAGGAGACAGCTTTATGTCATTGGGATGCAGTTCCAGAAGGACATCGCTGTGAACGTAGAAGTGAATTTGCCATAATTAGTTCTAATTTTAGGCACTAAGAAGTGGTTAGCTAATGCAAATCGAGTTTTATTATGATTAGCAAGTTGTTCACTGTGAAAAATTATTGGGGGAATGTTTGAGTGAAGGGAATTGTAAACAAGGATTGCCATGTTTAATTGAAATAGTTTATGATTTGTGAGAATGCGATGCTCTTGCAATAGAGCAGATACACTACATCGGGGGGATGGGAAGGTAATGATGCTGAACGTATTATAAAGGAGCAAGATTAGAGCTATATGTGTTGCCCCAAGACGCAATGCAGTAGGTGAAGTGACTGTGAATGAACGCATGATAAAGAGAATGCAAGGTTTGTAGACTAAAGTATGAATGTGCTTTTACAAGAATCCGGATACCGTATCCAGTTTTTTGCTTTAGATGTGAAATATGGGTAATGTACTTTAAGTTAGAATCAAGAAGAACCCCCACAAATCGACAATGATTAGAAGTGTTGATGGGATAATTATTGATAGTTATAGTCGGAATATTTATGACCTTCTTTTGATTCAGTTCTGAGTAACATATATTAATTTCATCTGCTTTAAGCTCTCCAATATAAAATTTTTTACAAAATGGCTCTGTTTTTGTTATACAGATAGGGCTGCAAATGTGATATCTCCCTCCTGAAACCTTTGGCAATTTTTATAACAGATTTAGGGCCCCAAAAATACATATCCGCTCCTTAGAGTCACAAGAACTTTCCCTTTTCTTTTAAATGGAACAAAGTGTTACTCAAATCGGTTCAGGCATTGCCAAGCGAGAGTATTTCTGGGTTTCGCATGTGTTTGAATAAAGCGGGCAGTGAGGTGAAACTTTTTTGAAGCTTTACCCAAGGTTACATGCAGTGCCTTGGAATTGGAGAGCATGTCCACCTACCCACCCGACTACCTCACTCTGCTTGTGGAGGGGCTGACCCTGCTGTGCCACTACTGCCTGCTAGACAGTGCTGCACCTGCGGCCGTGACTCCTGTGACCCAGCAGCCACCTCCTGCCCCGCAGGCACTTGCTTCCAGTGCCAATGTGTCTCAGATCATCTACAACCTTATCCACGTGTTCTCCAACACTGACCCACGCAAGGTAATGCAGGTGTTTACACACCCGCTCATTTTCTGGGTTATCTTATGTACAATGTACCATAACTGTTGTACCTGGAAGGATCAGTCAAAGTGTCTTCACGAGGAGGTCTCTCACCTACTTCCTGTATTCATAAATGACTGCTGTTTGACTGACAGCTGGCAGAATTAAACATTTATCCAAAGCAAGATGCATTAAGCAGGTGGCAAATGGTGGCAAGCTGGCAATATGCAAGGCTGGATCTACTTGTAACAATGCAGCCAGCATATGCGCACATGCAGGCACACACATGCTCCATTGCATCTGTGATGGCAGAAAATTTGCCGCAATAAGTCTCTGGCTTCTAACTTCTCCACAAGAAAAGAAAGAAAGCGATGATGATCACTGCGGTGCTCTTTTGTATAGAATGCATTCTGTTCATGTGTTCAAATAACGGCAACTTGCATAATGCCTGCAGCTCCCCAAGGAAGCAATTGAACCATTTCAATCAGAGGTATCATTGCCCCTTTGCTTAGAGGAATCAGCAAGACGAGTCAAATGGAGGCAGATTTAGGAATACAGTCGTGTGTGTGCTACTGATGATAGTGAAAACTTTACTTAAATTTGGGGGAAAGGGTATAGAGGAGGAGCTCCTAGGCTAGGGCCCCTATGATGTTTTCGGTGATAACCTTGGCCGGGTGATCGCCCACCGTGCTTCAGAAACCCCACCACAAAAGGTCATCTCCAACTGTGGTACTAGAGACACTAAAAAAAGAGAAAAATAAGCTCAGCTGTATTAGTAAGTGACTGGAAAGGTTATCATCAAGCCCCAACAGCAGATGTTAGGGACCCTTCTATTATACAAAAAAAAATTGCACTGTTACCATGAGAGCAGGCTTAGTAAGACAAAAAAGAAGAGAGAACGAAATGCAGGTGGCGATGCCATCTTAATGTTCCCGCACAGACTTGCTGTGAGATCATGGATGTTGAGGCATCTGCTCGGGCCTAGTTGATTTTTTTTCTGCAGAGGACTGCATTGTGTTTCAAAAGCGCCAAGGACTGGATTTAGCAAGTTATGAGAACATTTACTGCACCTCAGTGACTGAAGTAAGAGAAAATACCTTGAAATGAATGACGCCACACTGTCGCCACCATGACGCCACCAATGACGCCACACTGACGCCACCAGTGTTGGGGTTTCAGTGCGAAATTTTAAAAATTGAAGATTGGCCTTCATTTTCTCATCTATACCCAACCTCTTCGAAATTAATGAAAAGATAGATTGAAAAAGTATTCTGTTAATCTAAGCTGATTTGGTGTTTCTCTTTAGTGTCCTTCTAAAGGCCAACTGCAACAAAATATTGAACCGCATAAAAAGCTTAGTTTCAGATGTGTAGATATAGAGCAGCCTCCATGCAAAATTTCCCGTTTTAGATACGAGATAATGCGTTATGAGAAGCTCATAAAAATAGACGTCTTTGATATGAAAACTAAAAAAAAAATTGGCTGTGGCTTAACTCAGTTATGCCCAGGTGTGCGTAGTGAGAGGTACGGTTAATCTTATTGTTTAGCTTGGTTCTCTCTACGGTTACATCTTTATCGTTTAGCTTCGTACGTCTGAGTGTTTAGGTTTGGTTGTTACCTCTTGTTAAATTACAGTTACATTAAAGACTGGGACATTTTAAAAGTGTAACGCATTTATTTTGAAAGTCTTCATCTTGTTGTTTCTCAATTGCCACAAAGACCCGATGGTCAGTGAGGCAGGAGGATAAGGGATTGTCGTCCAGTAAATTGAACACGTTTCGGGTGCTCTCCTCATCTGAATCCACTCGCCTGGCCACTTCGTACTTGCGGTGCTTCTCGAGGCGTGCAGCTCGTTCTTCCTCCGTCTCCTCGGCTTGCTGCCTCTTCTTGGTTTCGTTCCAACGACGAAGCCTGGCTTCTTTCAGTCTCTCCGACTCACTTTTCATATGTGCCGACAAATCCCACCGAGCCGCCCCTTCTATATATACGATGCAACGCCAGCACCTCCTCTGTTGCAACGCGGTTTCACCGGCTCCTCCTCTGACTTCATGCCAGATGCAAGCGGCGAACGCTTGCAACACAACTGCGGCGGCGGTGGCGACGCATCGCTGCTCCGTGATAACTCGAGCAGACGACGCTAGATGGAGCGGCACTGCCAGCTGTCGCGGTTGCTAGGCAACGGCTCAACTCGCGGTGCGGCCACCGGCCACAGCGAAACGGTGAGAATGCGGCCAGTGTAGCTCTCGCTACAAAAAATGACACTATTACCGCTTGCCGAAAGTTATGCACGACTCTGGAGCATGTGACGCCTCGGCATGACCTCCATGATTAGTTGGCTGGGACCTATGTCACATCCGCTAACCACCAGATGCATGCAGTGTCTGCTTAGGTGCTGTTGAAAGGTTGCTAATACTAATATGAAAATTATACAGTTACTAGTCCCAGTCAATTACCAGCATTGCCAAGATTGCTTGAATAGTATGTACTGCTCAGGTATAACTAATCTAGTCAAATTGAAATTTTGTTGCTGTTGGCCTTTAAGATCACACTCTCCCCCCCTCTCTCTCTCTTTAATAAGGAGCTCCCTTGTGCGAACTTTCGGTGTGTAATGAAGTCTGCAGGAAGACGGAATCACTTCAATGCCACCACAAAGATAACGTTATAGCTCGGATAGTGTTGAACGATAATTTCAGCCTGCCCACTTGCACAGTTTCAGCTGCTGTCCCTGTGGCTTTGTAGGACTTGCATGCCCGCGAGAGTGGTGGCAGTCTGGACCCCATCCTATCGACGCGCCGGAGCCTGCTGAGCAACCTGCCTCGCCTCCTGGCCGCCCTCGTGTCTGTCTGGGAGGCTGTCTCTCGAGAGGAGAAGGACCCACCCCAACAGGGCCCCAAGCTGGCACAGCTGTGGGTCATGGGTGCACCCAAGGTGAGGACCATCAGTTTACAGTGGAACCTCGTTGATACGATTCTGCATAATACGTTTTTTTTTTATTTATTTTTTCTCGATAATACGATTTGGTTGGATAATACGTTGGATGATACGATTTTCGGATGATATGCTTTATTTTCCGGTTCCCACTGTATTCTTCGAGGCTTCCTTTTAGATGAACAGTGTGAGAATGTGATGCATTATAAGTGCATTTTCCAAGTGGAAGGTCCTGCCACAGGAAATGGTGTCTGTGTCTCAATCAAAGTCTTTTAAAATAATTTTGCTAGTATCACCCTGATTGATTTACATGCTTGCATGCATGCTTGCGTGTGTGTGTGTGAAATTTTTTATCTTGTGATTCTCTGCTTTCATTATGAAAGTTCATTTAAAAGGGTTCATTTTACATATTACTCTGGTCCCAACAGAGCTGCATCGCATGTTTTCAGCTTGTGTTGCAGATAAACTGGCAAAGTGGCTAGTCTAGGCATGGACCTAGACAGTTTGCGATTGCTGCAGTCGTTAAAAGAAAGTGAAATATCAAGCACAATGTGTCACTGAGAGGGTGACATTGTGTGGTAAATCAATGGCTAAGTGCTTTCATTGCATGGCAACAATAGGAATTCAGCGTGCTTAAATTTCCATTTTGTGAAGACAACTTCTGCACATTTTATTTTCATCTACAGTCAACGTCCGATTTTTCGGACTCCCTAGGGGCCGCAAAAACGTCAGAAAAAATGAATGCATGCGTTTTATTGCCCCCAAGGGCTCAAATCGCCACAGGTGCATCCGAAATAGCCCCAAAAGCCTGCCGGTACACTTATTAGGTGTATCGTAGCCTGTACTGTGATAGGATACGGCAGGTACTCACGTGTATAATGAATACATACAGTGTCCCATGACAATTGCCCCTTCCCACTCTTGGTATGCTTTACCGCAGTACTTTGCATATGCTTCGCTGCGCAACACTGCTGTATTGAGGCGTAGCTGACTTTCCGGAACTGGCATTGTGCAACGCGCCGTGCTTTCCGAACTTCCAAGACATTGGTGAGGATTACAAGGGCGGAGTTGGCTCGATTTTTCACAGCAGCGAATTGTTTCAATGAAAAACACGACACCGAACAGAAAGAAGCTTAATTGTGAACGTCTGAAGCAGCTAGGCCTAGCGTTGCTGAGGTGGTGACTACTGCTGCCAGTGGATCTGCATGCGAGAGCGCTGGTTCAAGGCAGCGAGATATTCAACATGCATTTCTGCATTTCTGGTGATGCACTTCTGGTGGTGGCTACGATTAATGCTGTTTCGGACCTGCGGCCATGGCAAGAAGTCCGGAAAATCGGACGACAGAGGTTTTTTGCATCCGAAATCTCAATACGTTTATACATTGACTCATGGGGTACGTGGCAGTGTCGCGAAGGCGTCCCAATTATCGGGCATGTCCGAAAAATCGGGCGTCCCGAAAATCGGTCATTGACTGTAGTGTGAAAATCGGAGGCATGCTACTTTTATAAAAATCAGGTTGCACATTTTCTTTGTACTTAGAACAAGAATGTACTAGAATATATTCTAGCGACTCTACTGCTAATGATAACATTTCCATTCTTTTGGCACTCATTCTGTTACTATAATAGACCACCGCTTAACAACTGCACTGTACATTACATGAGCTGCTCAAGTACATTTGCTCTATAATACATTCTGCATTCTTGCAGTCTCTGTATGTTAAGCAAAAGGTATGTGACTACTTTTATGATTGATTTCACTACAATGAGCATCGTAGGAACCTTGTTGTGGGCTTTGTAAGCATTTCATGAATGCACTGTGACTTTGTCAAGCTGTTTCTTGCTCACTGGCAGGTTGTGAAGCAGCACATCTTGAGCTTCCTGAGCCCCATCTCAATGACCTATGGCTCCAACTTCATGGCAGCTGTTGCCGTCGTCTGGTACGAGCGGCGAAAGAAGACTGCATGTGTTCAGCGCAAGGTATTTCGTTTGTGGGGGCTTTCTTCACGCCTTACGCCTTTTGTACTTAATTGCTTATAGCAGTTATCATGCAGAAGCATTAGCCTCTACAAAGGAACTTTGCTCACCTGCTATCAACGTGTTTTTTTATGCTAAAAGTGACTTTGTGTATGGCTGTGGATGCTGCTCTGCAAGCGCAGTATGCGCCAGAAGTTCTTGGCCCATTACTCCAGTTAGTTTGACATATTAAGATGCAACGTAGTGTCCAATGATACTTCATCAATTCTTTATCAACAATTTTTTATCAGAAATCACCTTGCCCATTGTTAAGGAGTTAAATTTAAAGCAGGGAGGTTGAAGCACTTCAAAAATCGACTCATTACTGTTGCAGCCACACTGGCACTTCAGATAGCTTGTTCCACTCGGCAATACTGCTAGCAAAAAGGAAAAAAAGTAACGAAGAGCGAAGGAATCGGCAGACAGATTTGTTCAAGGCTGGTATTCACACACTTTCTAACTGTAATCATTTCACTTTGACATGTAATGTGGGTTTTGATGGGGTTTATTTGACAATAACTGAATTTGCTTGGTTTTCTTGCAAGCCAGTCCCTTATGCACAACTGATGCTGATTCCCCAGTGATGAGATCATCCTTGCGCACAAAGTATGTGGGGCTTTGTCCCACATGTGACGAGGTCTCAGGACTTCGTGATTGAGGGGCGTTCTCTCATTGCGAAGTCTGAGGGGAAGCAGTGTTGGCTGTACCACACATTTTAGGGTCCATGATATTCAAGATCTTGGCATTTAGTCTAATATGAATAGCACACAAGCACTTTTGATCATGATCGAATTTCCCAACCACAATTGGCTGACTTCTGCTTACACAAAGGAACCAATCACCATCGAGAAATTCGATCCCCATCAGGCTCGATTGCAATAAACTGCGCCGTGCGGCACCTGTATTATTGGCAACTTGCTGGAAAAAAATATTGATTTACTGAACAAAATTGAGAAAACTTGTGAAAAAGGTCGTCTGACAAAGTGTGCATACTGAAGAGCTCTACAGTGCAGCAATATTATAAAATATTTAAAAGGGAAGCTATTGAATTATATATTTTGAAAGTCATTAAGCAAAGCAGATAGTGGCATGAATGAGTCGCTCTTTTGTTTTCTTGCTGAGTAATTACTGATCTAATGAGTCAGGTCTGGCATGGAAAGTTGATTTGGATCCTTTAAGTTGTGTAGCTAACATGGGCACCTTTTGGAATTCGTCACACTTTTATAGATGCAGTGTGCTACTATTAGGTAGTTGCTTTTAGGTGTGGTATATCCCTAATTGCTATGTTTACGAAGGCAGCACAAACGGCACATTCTTGAAATTGCTGGAAAAGCACTTGGGGTGCTATTCTGGACATCGTCGAATTCTATCATTTTCGCCATTTTGTCAGCTCTGATTGGCTCAGAGGGCTGCTACGGACTCTCTTGATTGGCTCAGAATGCCAACATGGCAGAACTTGGAGGTGCTATGAATCCAGAGGTGCAAAACCCAGTGGTGCTGTTCTGGGCACCCAGGGGTGTACAGAGCTGCACCTCTGAGTTCTGCACTTCTGGATTCACAGGGCCAGTCAGCAAATTCCATGCCGCCCACCGGCCCAGAAGCAGAAAACACATTTACTGTCTCAAGGTTGCCTTCATGGACAAATGAAACTCTTTGAGAGGTAGTATATGAACAAACATCAGGGGTCAAGCAAGACATTTGTTGGACAAATTCACAAATTTCCATCCCACAGAACCTGTTGGAAGCTAGATAAGTTTTACTTTAATGAAACTAATTATGCAGAAGTCTGCAAAGTGGGAGGTACTGTTGCATTCAGTATGAGTTGCTACATCTGATGCACTCGAAAAGATGGAGAGAAGATTAGCCATTGGAACAATGTGCATCAGTCCCTGTGCTTTCTCTCGTCTGCTTTCTGTGGATACAGTGTTCCTATACCAAAAAGTGATAATACATTTACCCACTGCGGTATCTTAGTGGCTATGGTGTTGCGCTGCTGAGCTCAAGGTCGAGGGTTTGATCTCGGCCGCAGCGGTCGCATTTCAATCAGGGCGAAATTGTAAAATACTTGTGTACTTAGATTTAGGTGCACGTTATAGAACCCCAGCTTGTCAAAATTAACCCGGAGCCCCCCACTATGACGTGCCTTATAATCAGATTGTGGTTTTTGCACGTAAAACCTCAGAATTTAATTTTAATTTAGATAATCCATCCGCCCACCAAGAAGCCAGGCTTCCGGTGCTTAGCATATCATGCTTCGTCATGACAGACTGCTGCTGCTCGGCAGGATGGTGTATTGTTGCTTCGTGATATACATGCACCACTCCCAAAGAAAGATGACAGAAAGCATGGGCGCTGATGTGCACGGCTAGAATGGCAAAACCCTCTCTACATTTTTGTGGTGCACGTTGGCCGACAGCTTACATATCAGTCAAGCTTGCGCTGAATGCGGTGGTACCGTACATTGACAGTTATGTTCAGCCACTTCCTTATGGTACTGGTTCCCCAGTGATGAGACCATCCTTGCGCACAAAGTATGCGGGACTCTGTCCCATCATGTGACGAGGTCTCAGGACTTCGTGAATGAGAGGCGTTCTCTCATCATGGAGTCTGAGGGGAAGCAGAGTCTACTGAGCTGTGACACGCCATATAATTTTAGATTCCTTGCGCAAGGTTTTGGCACTTTCTTAGTTTTTAGTTGACTGGAAATAATAAACTGGGTGATACTACAGAAAAATGGGAAAGCTTGCAGTAGATGTCAGCGGACAAAGTGTGCACACTGAAAAGCCATGTAATGTGCTAGCAGTTACGACATATCATTAAGGAAGGCACAAATTGGTCGTCATTCTTCAGTTGTTTTGCCGACCTAATCTCTTGAGTTTTTTGTTATGGTGCGTCCAGTTCTGTTAGTATGGCCTCATGAAGGGCATGGAAAATTGGTGTTTAGCAAACATCAGTTCCTTTTAGGATTTTTTTAAAGCAGTCACAATAATGTTAGATTAAAACATTGGAGTATGCTTAAGCTTCGCCTTTAAGAGTGGAACGCGACAGCGTTATTGGATGCCGTTGATGCCGACACCGACACCGTATTTTCTGCGACATGGGGCCCGACAAAAATTTAGAAAGGCTCGGTTTTCAACAATTCCCGCAATGCTGCCTAGAACCAAAGTAAAGTGAAACACCATCAGAATTGGAGGATGCTTAAGCTTCGCCTTTGCGATTGGAATGCGATAGCATTCAAAGATCCCTGGCTGCTTATCAGGCTTTCTTCTTGTATATTCAAATTTTAATCAGACGCTGTCACGTCTGTAGGTTGTAGTTAAGTCGTACTTTACAATTTTTTTGACGGATTTTACTTTGAAAAATTCAATTTTTGTTCACTATCGCATTGCGCCACATGAAGGGCTTGCCCGGTCGGGGGGGGTTCGGGATGATGCGGTTCGGCATGGTTAATTCCACCAGACGCCGATGCTTACGCCGACGCCGGATTTTCTGCAACATGAGGCCCTTAACACTATCGCATTAATAAGTCACCTGTAACACTGTCCTATATGCGGTGTGCTGCTTTCCTTGTCTACTTAATTTATGCCAACTTGTCAGTTGTTTATCAGTTGTGTCGTAGATGCGCCATCCAAGGCTACTTGTAGGGATTGCCAAAATTGCCTGTCTGGCGATGTCTATTTATTATGTGTGCTTGGTGTGGCAGGTGATCCCCTTGTGGAGTCCTGACCAGCTCCTGCTGGTGGAGCTCGTGTCAGCCATCAAGGTGCTCCCCATGGACAGCGTGGTCCAGGTCGTACGGCAGGTCATCCGCCAGCCACCTCCCACAAACCACGACCGTAAGGTATGCATTGTTCTGCATCGCATAAACTAAAGCCTTCACAACATTTATGCACATAAAATCTATCCTCCTCACTTGTGCCCTCAACTTCTGCTTGGAATGTTCATTTCTTCCATTCTCCTTCTCATGTCCATTTTTTAACACTGGTCATGCTTTCATGCTACCTATCCCAATTCACAATTTTGTTACAGAATAAAGATGTCACATTGTTCTGTGTCAGGGAGATAGGCTTATAGTGGTAGTGGTTGCAAGCATTTCAATAAGTGGGGACAGATTAAGTGGAAACGAAGAAGGCAGAAATTGCACAGATCGACTCCAATGATGAATTGGAAGATAGCAGCACATCAGTGATGAATTGGCCGGTTTAGTTTTTAAACAATTGATCCAAGCTACATACCATCAAGAAATGCTGTGAAGAGCTGCAGGGTTGCAAAGTAGGCCTGACATCAGACATGACCCTTAATGTGACCATTGAATGTAGCCGTCTTTGTCATCTCACAACCAAACTTCTAAGCAGCACTGTTTCGCCATTGATTGAAGCTCGTCTTATGCTGTCATTCAAGCTGGTTCTGGTTCCCCGGTGATGAGATCATCCTTGCGCACAAAGTATGTGGGGCTTTGTCCTACATGTGACGAGGTCTCAGGACTTCGTTATTGAGGCGATCTCTCATAACGGAGTCTGAGGGGAAACAGCATCACATGTGCTGTGACACCGTCTTGTGCTGTTTTCATTACGTAAAGTTACTTGCATGTGACCTTGCCGTTTTGTTTCTAAATTTATAGATGATTTGCTATGTTTGCATGTTGCATCATGTTTGCTAAACCTGGATTTCCTTGCAGTTTTTAAAGGTAGTCAGATTAAATGTCAAGTTTAGTCAACCGTCACACTGTCTTACATGCAAAGTGCTGCTGTTAGCTGCGTTGTTGTGCTGCTTCTAAACGTGGCATATTCCTAATTGCTGAAGTTTACAAAGGTAGCACAAACAGCACGAAACTGAACTTGCTGAAGCGAAAAACAGAGTTGCCAATATGGCCGTCTGCCTCAATTTTTTCAGAAACGAGTTCCCCTGGAGGTGAGCATGCTGCAGTTCTTCCTGGCCTACGTGCAGAACACTCCAGGCACCCAGCTGCAAGAGTCGTGGAGCTCTCTGCTGGGTCTCTGGAAAGACGGCCTGCAGCTCACAGCCATGCCCTTGGTTCAGTTCCACCTGCTTGGGTGAGGAAGGGGTCTGTGCCTTTCTGATCCGGTGTGATTACGGGCAGTATTATGGAACAGCCTTTCTCGACAGCCGACCATGCCTGTCCCGCACTTAAAAGAGCTCAATTAAACTGCCCATGCTGGTAGTCTCTGGTGGTATGGTAGATCAGAAAGGGTCTACTTGGTTCTCGTTCGCTGTGACGAATGGTGCAGGCGATGGAAGCAGACACAGAAGATAGTGGCAGAAGACGTACACTGTCTTCTGCTGTTTTTCAGCGTTTATCTCCTGCTTTTATCGCTTGTCTCTGGTCCTGTCATCTGTGCTGTCTGCTATGTTTAGTCGGTGGGAGTAACTGCCTTCTAATTCCTCGAAGTGCTGTGTAATATACAAAATCTGTAAAGGTCACACCATTGAGTGCTTGAGAGATATGGTGGTCGAATAAGTGTTCTTAATGCTGTTTTCAGGCTGCTCCACGAGTTTGTTCAAAGAGCACCCTTGCTTGAGGACAAAAAGGACCAGAAGGACTTGCAGGTGAGCCTTCTGCTACTTCCTCTACTGCCCAAAGACCCCGCTGATACGTTTTTCACGGGAGCGAAAAAAAAAGCAAAAAAAAAAAAAACTAAGAGCCGGGACACGCAAGAGCCAAGAAATAGAAAAAATTGAAAAATGACAGTAGTGTTGAACTGCACACAATATTATTTTAATTCTTACGTGTGAAAAAAGTCGTAGTTTCGCCCGAAAGCCAAAGCATCGATTGCGATAGCAAATTAGTAAACAGCTATATGTAAGGATAGTAGTTTTATCGTCTGTATAAACTTGTAAACCTTTGCTTATTAACTATATTAACAAGCATGGTGTCAGCGCCCACAGGCAAGCATGAACACATCAGATTCGATGAGCGCGGACACGCGCTGTCAAATGCTGGCGTGAGGTAGCGCCGCTGCAGTAGTGAGCGAAGTGACCTTCATGCTGTTGTCTATCGCTTCGACGCAAACTGAGCGACGAGAACACACAGCACACACAAAGCTACGAGCCGCGATGCACCTACACTGCCTAGACTCTGCCCCCAACACAGATCGCCTTCAAGATATGGCCGGCGCGACCACGCGCCGCCGCGCAGTACGCAGTTCATGCTAGAGTACAACGCCGCTCGCTGGAGAGTGCACTTTGTGGTCATTCTCTCACATATTGCTGTCGTCATCTGCAGGACATTACTCAGAAAGTGATAGAGGCATGCAGCACGGTGGCAAGTGCTAGTCTGGAGCAGACAACGTGGCTTCGCAGGAATCTCGCTGTTCGTCCAGGACCTCAGCCTGACATCCTGGGCAGTGATGCTGACCCTGAAGGTTTGTGCTGTGTATTGGGTCTGTCTATGGCCATGCTGGAAATACGAGTCTGTTTGTACTCATGTGCAGCTGTACAGGGAATTTGACAAAAGCCCAATTTACATCTGCACATAGGAGTATTAGTAGAGGTGGTCTAGTAGTACTGGTAGAAATTTGTGCATGGCCTTGCTTTCTTCTGCTCTTCTTTTCTTTAAATTGCTGGAGCATAAACGAAAGTATAGTGTCATGTGGTAGTGACGGTCAAGAACGCAGTAGCAAGACTGCGAATGGTGAAACTAACTCTTTATTGGGCGCACCTGTGCCCAGAAAAACAGGCTACACTCAAAGCACAACGATAGCGGCAAACACAGCCAGCGATCGTCGAAAATCTGATCTGCTGGTGAAGCGCGTTGGCTTTTATATACGGGTCATCGAAGGTTCCAGAATAATCGCTGGTGCCTGCGTGTCTTCCAGTAAGTAGTACACAATTCGCATCACACATACAATCGGATTACACAAGCTTCGGTGACAGCAGACGACGGATAGAACAGATAACATTTGAGTAAGTTCCAGTCATGGCAGGTGCGTCTTGCACTGAGCAATAACTAAGTTGTTAGTGGGTGAAATGCAGTCCCTGAGAAAAAAAATAAGTACACGTGTCAGTGTGATGCAGTAGACCTCAAATTCACTCATAATTTTCTCACTTAGCCATATGGATTTGTTTGTGCAGCACGTGATTGCCTGTAGTTCAGAACAGACTGACAAAGCATCTGTAGCAAGTTAAACTTGTGAGATAGCTGAAGACTTATCATGGTCAAGACACAGCATGGCGACAGTACAATAGCCTTAAGGCACAGGAGGCAACAGTGCTTTATCCTCTACCGTTTAGCTGTTATCCCTTAGGGCTGTTAATTCACCTTGACAAAGTCTGAAGAATGCTAGATTACAACTCTAACCAGTGCTGTTATACTTCAAACTGTTTTGTAGCAGAGTTGTTGTATGCACCACCAAGTGCTTTCTTTCTCCTCAGTGGTGTGTCCGTTATTCTAATCCTTTTTTTCTCCCTCTTTGCAGGAGACATGGTTACTGCAACTGAAGGCACCCTCGTAACTGCTCCGGACACAACCGAACAAGCAGCTGGGCAGCCAACTTATAATCCGACGTCCTATGCCCAGTACAGCGTGCAAGCGCTTTCTGTCCTAGCAGAGGTTAGTCAGCACCGTATTAGTGTCTTGCAGCCTCACATAAGAACTCTGCAAAAATTATCGCTTGATCAAATGAAATTAGTTCCTTGTTTTTATTTTGTTTTTTAATTGTGTTGCAACAACAAAAAGTTGAAAGGCAGATGTCATGGGGGAAAGACTACTACTTTTATACACAATGTCCCATGGATTCTGATACAAGGCTTGACAATTTTTAAAAATTTAATTTTGGTTCATTCCATGAAGATGTCGGGGTAGCGAGGTTCTCACAACTGTTGCTAACAGTGGCTGTCAGGCCTTGATTCTGTGTCAGGACAAGCATGCTTGTTACCAGCAGATTGCATGCACATGCTATCGTGAAATTAGTCTTTGGCTTATTAGCTGCACCCCCTTTCATGCTACTCTTAGCTAATAATTAATTAGCAAAAGTTAGACTGCATTTCAGCGATATTCAGTGAAACGGAGCGCGAAATGATCCTCTGTGCTCGAGCGGTAGGTGTTTCCGCGTGCGATGGCGGTGAGCCGCCGGCCGCGCCGGCGGAATGCAGAGCTTCGTTTTCGTCGATGGGAGGCGAAGCGTCCGGTCCGCCACGCGACGATGTTCCCGACAGAACAAGCGTAGAAAGTTGTGCACGTACTCGGTATGGTTATTTCGTGGCTTTCTCCAAGCGACGCCACATGAAAGGACACAATCGAGTCAACACTGCCGCTGCCCCTGATCAAGCGCCTTGGGCCATTTATACAGCCCTCAACACTACACACACGAGGCATTTTCTGGCTGTTTCCCGCGAAGTCAACGTTTTTCGAGCCACGCAACACGCAACCAAACACCGTAGAGCGGAACAGGCGCGCGCGACGATGCATTGACCAAAAACGAAACTACGAAACTATCACGGCCGCATGTATCGCCATGCCATTTTTTCTTATTTATTTAATTGCTACTTGAACCAACTATTTCCACTAAAATTTGTGAGGTTGGAACAACTGTTAAAACAGTATTTTGGCTCTGTCTCTCTTTCAGTTCTTAGCTCCAGTGCTTGATGTTGTCTACGTGAGTGAAGAGAAGGAAAAGGTCGTTCCACTCTTGAGCGGAATTATGTTCTACGTCACACCATACCTCCGAAACCACAGGTGAGGCATTGCTAGAAACCAGCTGGAATAGATTCTGCATTTGTGGACACAAAGTAACTTAGGAAAACAAAATTCAAAATTTCCAGTCTGTCATATTGCTGTTTTAATGATGATTACGATGCAGATATTATGGTGCAGGGCTGGCATTTTGCAGCGATGCCTTTTTTGAAACTAGTGCCTTTCAGTGCTTTAGGCGTTCGTGAATGGCTGCTTTCAATGCTCTGCCCGGGGCAAAGCAACGTTTGACCACTCGCAAACGTGGAAAGCGCCGAAAGGCATTAGCATTGGGAAATATAATCGCGGCCTAGTTGAATCTCGGTATAACAAACATGAATGTGACAAAGTATATCTTACACTCTTCATGCCAATATTAGCATTTGATGAATTATTCCCACAGTGCCATGCTATGGCATTACAGTGTTGGGGTAAGAAACAGCAAGGAATGCAGATGAATTGAGTTCATACACAAATAACAAGGAAAACACTTATACACATGCTAAAGAGCAAAACGAAAATAAAAAAATTATCGGCACTGGCAATCGTATCTCCTTCAGGCATCAGTATTTTCTGCCCATTCAAAATTTAATTTTAGGTGCATTTCTTGCATCTTTACAATCATAAAAAGCGTAGAGTTGTAGAAAGGCTTCAGTATTTTCATTTCAGGTTTTGTCAGGTTTACAGAATGTGAACTCCATGTGAGAACTCTCTTCTGGATCGTCAGATATGAGATAACTATCTTATGTCTAGCATACTTGGAAAGAACAAGTCCAGCCACTTGAAAAGTATGCCTGAAGGTTTAAGACGGTGAAAAACAATGGAGGAATGAACTCAAACCCGCTACATGACGGCATGCTGACATCGTGGGCGAACATGCAGCTGCCCGTGTTCCAACTCACTTTACACTTAATATTAAAACTTGCAGCACATGTCAAATCAGAAGTGTTTCAAGATGTATGTGAAAGTTTTAAATGTACCATTTATTCATCGGTTCCGTATTTTTACGCGTATGACCCGCACCAAAAATTCAAAAAGTTTAACAGTAAAGTCGGGGTGCGGGTTAAATGCAAATTTTGCCATGAGGTATGGCTTCACAGTAGTGCAGCACGCGCTGACATATTTTTATGCGTTATATCCAGAAAAATATGGTACTTTTGCTTTTGATGCACTATCTTGCTGCACCTGTGCATGCTGCACCTGAAGGGGATACATAGAAATGCTATATGCTCATAAAAATATCAGATATCAAGGAGGTACATACCTTCACGTTGGAAGAAACTTCATTATAACAAGGTTTGACTGTATAGCAAAACTTTCAGCAGGCAGAATTAATTGGTGCCTGAAAGGGTTGTGTCCGTCTCCGTGGGGTTTACTAATGCGCTTCCTATTTCTTGGTGGCCGGTGCAGGGTACACAATGCACCCAGTTTCCGCGCCTGCTCGCAGCTGGTGTCAAGCCTGTCAGGCTACCAGCACACCCGCAAAGCATGGCGCCGTGATGCACTGGAGCTGCTGCTTGATCCGGCCTTCTTCCAGATGGACCTGCCCTGCCTCGCTCACTGGCGCGCCACGGTGGACCACCTCATGACAAATGACAAGACCACCTTCAGGGACTTCATGGGTGTGTGCGCGGCTCTGAAGTTTGGTCTTTGTATTTTATGGTTTTATTCTGACTCTACAAAAGATTCAGGCTTGTTCCCTAGAAGGAAAGGAAGAGAACAACTGCATGTGAAGTAAATTAGAAAGAGTCAATAGCCCTCTTCTGAGGTTCAAAATCCCATGCCAAGCATGGGAAGAAGCAGGGAAGAGGATGTAAGACAAAAAAGCAGCTCATTGTAGGTGCATCATTGTTGCTTCTTTTCTTTTTATGTCCTGCAAAATGTTATTGGTATATAACTACTACTACATCTTGCTGAATTGCACTATTTTATAAGTCTGTTGTGTACTGCACTACAGCTAAGGCATGCGCTTATTTGAATGAATGTTGTTTCTTCGAAATGATAGAGACAAACGAAATTCAGCTCTTGTTTTGATTGGAAGCAGTAAAAATGTTGTTGCGAAGCATGGCGTTTTGATGTCGAAACAGTCCCTGTAATTTTTCAGACTCCTTCAGCATTGATGTTCAGTAAAAATGCTGAAATTCAGCGCCTTTCATGTCTGTACAGTGCTTCATGCTAGTTTGCGCTGCTTAGCTTTTCTTCTTTGCATGTTCTTTGCAGCCCGTTTCGCACTGGCACAGAGCGGCTCGTTGAACATCTTCAGCAGCAAGGAGCAGGAGTACGAGTCTCGGGCGCAGCTGCTCAAGCGGCTGGCCTTTGTGCTCTTCTGCAGCGAGTCAGACCAATACCAGCGCTACATGCCTGACATCCAGGGTACAAACCATTCCTCATGACAGTCTTGGATGTCAGCTGTGGATACATGGCTTTAGATTTAGTTGCACATTAAATAACCCCAGGTGGTCAAAATCCAGTCACCTACTGCGGTGTGCCTCGTAATCGGATTATGGTTTTTGCACATAAAACCCCAACAATTACATTTTTTTAATACATGGCTTCCAGCATGACAGAACAGGGAATAGCAAATAGTAGCAAACAGAATGATACAGGAAGACTTTGTGATAAAGACAAAGGTCTATGTGTGTTTGTGTTTCATTTTTGTAGATGCATTGCTAATGCTCTGATGTGAGCGCAGGCGTACATTAGGTTAGGATGTTAAAGTGAAAAGGGAAACTGTCACAATGTTTAGTACAATACAGTATTGACTAAGTTTGCTTTAAATTCTTGGTTGATTCATTTCAATAGAAGCATACTAGAGTAAGGGATTATTATTGTATATTTTATGCACCTTTTACAGTGAAGCTGTAAAAGGTAGCGTGACATCTCGGGATGTATTGCATGGAAGTGGTCTCTGTGCATAGCTAATCTCTACACCCAGACAACTTTCAGTCAGTCAGTGTCTGTCTTTACACAGATGGAGTCTTTTCATAAAGGTGTTATAAGTCAGCGTTTGTTAATTTTACATATTTGCTCTGTACAAAATCATCTTAAGTCATTTGACATTCAATTTAAAATTTAAAAATTTGTAAAAGAAGAAAAAAAAAAGATAAATTTTATTTACTCGCATAATGAACGCACCCCCCACTTTTCCAATCAAGAAGTGAGTTTTTTCTTTGCCTCGCATAATGAATGCAGCCTGAACTTGCTGCCGTGAAGTACGAGAAACATGGTACGATTCGGCGTCCAATACAGCACGGCGTCTGATACTATCGTACCCACCGGACGCTGTATCCGACGCCCAATCGTACCGTGTGTCTCCTACTTTTATTGCAATAGCAATCATACGGACACTCCAGGCGCATTTTTGCCATGGGTGCCGATGATTACGGCTCAATTTTCCGCGCTCGAGGGAGGAAAGCGGGGAGGAAACGTGCCGTATACCGGCACACGCATGGTGCCGGGGGGAGGGGGAGCGGCGCTGCAACTACGCATTGTGCGGCTGCACATGCCCCATCTTGAAAGCGATCAGCACGAGGGGCTGAGTCTAGGTTCAACGGCGGCTTACAGTGGAATCTCGTTGATATGATCTTCACGGGAACCGGGAAATAAAAGGTATCATCCAAAAATCGTATTATCTGAAATACGTTACTCCTGTAAGACACTGACCGGGAAATGAACAAAAAATGTATTATCCTGAAAAACGTATTATGCAGAATCGTATCATCAAGATTCCACTGTATACCTTTGTGTGTGCTCCGTTCACGCCGCTCAGTTTGCATTGAAGTGATTACACGGCACGAAGGTCACTTCGCTGACTGTTGCTGTCGCGCACTTGTATCAGGTCAGCATTTTGACAGCAAGTGTCCACGGTCATAGAGTGTGTGTTCATGTTTGCCTGTGTGGGCTGACACCATGCTTGTTAATTTACATAGTTTGCAAATGTTTGCAAGTTTATATAGCTGATAAAACTACTATCTTCACTTCGCATAGCTGTCTACGCATTTGCTATCGCAATTGATGGTTCGCCTTTCGGGCGAAACTGCGACATTTATAGAGGTGGCCGCATAATGCATAATAAACACAGCCCCCAACTTTGCGCATATTTTTGTTTAAAAAAGTGTGTTCATTATGCGAGTAAATATGGTATCTTGTAAAAGGGGGGCGGGGGGGTCAGCACTTTGTAGCCTGAGAGGTCAAAAGTAAGCTGACGCATTTCATTACGTCATCTTTCATATCCCCTATGTCGTCTTCGGATAAAAGTCTGGGATGTTTGTTAAATGTTTTTATGATGTTTATTTCTGTTTTTTGGATTACTTTTCTAACAATATGCCAATATTAGTTTGTAACTAAACCCCCCTACAATAATGTGTTATTGGCAATGTAGGTATGCATAATAAATAAACAAATAAATAAATAAATCCAATGAATCAGTCAGCACAGCCAATTGAGCTCATCAACTACCCATTATATTTCTCCTGGTTCAAATTATTTAGTATTCACCATGTAATTTAAATAGTACTGCACTTTTTCTTCGATGGGAGAGTGTAAGCATGTGCGGGGTGTTTGGTTTTAATTAACCGATGTCCAGTTAGCTGAAGTTTGCTGTTCAAAGTGCCTCTTGATCAACGTGATAGCACCCTGTTGCTGACTCTGATTCAATGTTTTCAGAACGGCTCTCGGAAAGCCTCAAGCTTAGCCATGTGCCAAGCATACATGCGCAAGTGTTTCTTTGCTTCCGAGTGCTGTTGCTGCGAATGTCACCGCAGCACATCACCTCTCTCTGGCCGGGTATCATCACTGAACTGGTGGGTGGCATCCCAGAGCATCCACCTAAGTTTTGAGTTGGGGTAACTGTATTTTCTTAAACAGGGTATCTCTCTCTCTCTCTTCTTCTGGTTCTTCCTTTAAAGCTTAAAATCCCATCGACAGATTTAACAGTGAAGCATGGCACTGATGGCAAAAAAATGAGTGTTATATTTGTAGCACTGTTCCTAATATAGCATTAGGTGCACTCTTAGCATTTTTAGAGGGAATAACGCAAGAACTGCTAGACATAAAATTGTGTCTCATACACACATCTGTACTTTTCTGCATGAATATTTGTGTCGCGTGGTCTTTGTACTACTGTTCAAAAGAATGCTTTAAAATCTTGTCCAAGCTTTAACATCGGCAAGTTTCACACTTATAGGCTGGCATTTTGCCAGTGATGTCAATCGCATAAAAAATGCATGCTGCAGCAAACTGACTGCATGTGAGGAGCTGGCTTTTTATTGAAAGCAGCCTAGATTCCCCCTGATTTTGAATTTTTAATCTACGCATTAGACAGCAATCAGGAACAGCCTGCCATTTGTCTGACTTGATGTTTTGTTTAGCCTTCATGTCTTTTTCTTCTTTCACATTGCGTTTTCTCAGGTGCAAGCTTTCCTCCAAATAGAGCAGGAGCTGTCAACAGACACGGAGGAATTTAGGTGAGCAGGCATCGCTTCCACACAGCTTGCGATTTATACCAAGTTGTAGTTCCAACTGCAGTGTCCTGAACGGAATGGGCTCTTCCTGTTTGTGAACACTGTACCAATATGAAAAGGAACACATAATCTCTGTTAAAACAGCAATTCCTGCAAGTGTGAAAGTCAGAACATAGCTCACTGCTATTCTCTTGTTAAAGGTTTTCACTCACGGAACTGTCTTATTTTGGTGCAAGTACTAGCACAGTTACTTGCCTTAAACGTATATGTGGCGTTTCCTTCCATGTTGGTGTGCCATGTATGCTGTCAATGTCAAAAGTTTATGAACTGCAGGAATTTGAATTCAAAACATGAATTTCCTAGTAGTTTGTAACCATAGGCAATAAAATCGTACAACACTACATTGTTTGCATACACTAGTACATGCTGAAAACCCAAATACTACACTTCATGCCCAGGCTTGAGGAAACATAGTAAGCTTTTTCTTTGGTGCCACAGTCCTAAACTTTGGACGCCAACTGTACATGATTGAGCTGACAAGCAGGAAGCCACATTATTAGATAAAGCCGACAGGCGGTCTCACACAGTTGCTGATGCACTAAGTTCGCAGGTTTGGTGGTGGAATTGCAAGTGAAGCATTTTGTGCGATACGGTGTGTGCATTTTGCGACAGGATTTTGCTAACCATACTAACCAGACCTGGCTTTTTGTGCTGTAGTACTGCTGCTTACATGCTGTAATTATTTTTGCTGAATGTGTAGCGATAAAAATTGAGGCACAGAAGCTGAGTGCATTCGATAAGATTGTTATTAGAAAACAGGACTTGTGTTTGGAAATGCTATTGTGGCTGGTGGACAACTGCATATGACAGTTGTATTTGTAAGTGCTTGTTAAGTGCTGTAGCTTTTCTAACTTGGATATAAGTCATGTGTCCCGTGCTTGTGCTTTGTATGCAAAAATAATTAATTTCTTATGAGATGCCTTGTACTTTTGACCTCTGCATAAACTCAGCGCTGTCAAGTGGCTAAACGCTAAACAGCAAATTTATTCAAAATTCCAAACCTCTCATTTGAAAAACTGACGCTTGTTGTCCGGAGCTTTGGTTACATTGCTTTTGCTAAACTTAAATATTCATTACTTCTCTTGGCTTTGTGCTGTTTCTTGTCTGCGTTTGAACGCTGACTGCCATTTTAATATACTTGCGCATTCTGTTCTCTAACGAGCATCTAACCAGCAACTTGCAAAGAGCTTTTTCGTGCATTGCTGTTTGTACTGTACAAGATGCTTGCATAACGCTTGCTGTGGTACCCTTTTTTTTTTTTTTTTTTTTGCAAGCCATGCTTAATATTAGCCCTGACTCCAGTGTTCACACATGTCTTGTTCTTTGCCCTGTATGCCTTTAAAACAATTTTTCTGCTGGCGGACCCAACACGAAGCAGACGGAATCCAAGGTACTGCAGTCTGTGCCCTCCTTGCTTTTTCTTTGTTGTGTGTGTGCCTGCATGTATGCTGAACTATTGTAATTGATATTTAGATTGCCCTAATCTTCATAATTGCAAGCAAGACATTGAAAAATACATTTACTTCATAGCTTTTTTTTTATTAAATTTTTTATTCTTTATATTTCTTAGGCATGACAAAAGCTTTGCTTCACTGAAGGCACACAGTTTGGATTGGACATTAGTTATATAGTCATTTGTGTGTCATTGTAATAAAAATGCATTTTAAGGAATAATACTATTCCTTTCTGTACAATGCATCAACTACACAATGAAAAGCAGGGTGTACTTAGTTTAACAATACCATGCCAGCTGGTAATAACAGCCCAAAGCTTAAGAAGTTATGAGGAAGGTTTAGCTCGGGGCCAGCTCCAATTTCCCTCTTTAAGTGCATGTAAAAGGCAGAAATGCTTTTATGAGGCAACTGCTGTACCAAGTTGAATGAAATTAGTTGCATTTGAAAGAGAAAGTTTAGTTCTAGTGACTCTAGAGAGCGGAATGTAAATTTAAGACCTGGAAATTTTAAGGAAACTTCTGAAAATTGGCAAGTTTAAAACAAAATTGAAGCATGAAGTTCACAAATTCGTTACTCTGCACGGAAAATGGGTATTGCAGTTATGTAAACTGCGTCCGTTAGAGCATCTCAAGCAGATAAATTTGATATATGAATTTACAGCTTACATACAAAATGAAGCGGTTTTGTTCACTTTAGATGTATTATTAGGTGCAGTTTACAGAATAGTGATATTGCTTTTCATTGCAGAGTCAAGGTTGTAAACTTTGTAGAGTTTTATTAAATTTCGCAATTTTGAAGTTTTTTTTTTTTATTATTGTCAGTCAAAATAAAATTTTGCTTCCTACAGTCACTAGATTTTAACTTTCTTTTAAATGCAATAAACCTCATCATAATCGGTGCAGTTGTTTCTGCAAAAAATGATTTCTTCGTTTCAATGCATTTAGATTAGAGCTTCTGAGCTAAAGTTTCCTCTTAAAGCAATTGTCTTGTCTTGTTACTTCACAACGAGCTGTGTTTGTTGATTGCACATTATATCTGTTTAGATAGTTACTGGTAGAAGCTCTAGTCATCTATTCTTTCAAAAATATTAATACAGAAGAAAAATAAGTATTCATCATGGTATTAATCACGCTAGCAAAACCTCACTCCTCGTTGAAATAGCGTTTTTGGCAACAAAATTGCACGCTTTCTCACGTGTGTCAATAAAGGTTTTGATATGCAGGCAGGACATCATCCCCATGAGTATCAAATCATGTTTGGCAATGTGAACTTGGCAAAAAGCTGTATTGGTGCTCGTGCACATTAGTACGTTCGAGTTTGCTTTATTTGTACACTGACATGAACAATTGCATTCCTTTGTTGTATCTGAAAGTGCCTAGACTACCTAAATTTCATATGCCCTGGTTGGGCGGCACTAAGAACAAGCTTGTAGGGTAAACTACAAGCGTTTTTTGTGTTTAAATAAGTTTTGATTAGTCGTTTCAGATTAGGCCTAGGTGTGCAGTCCATCTAAGTTTTCTGCTTCAGCATTGTATGCAGTACAGCCTTGTCAAAGTCTGAGAGTCTAGGAGCACTCGCACGAAAATATCTTGTCTTTCTTTTCTGGCTTTTTAGGTAGCTGTAGAATAACTGTTGAAGACTCAATTCCTCGAAAGCGCTACAAATAAATACTTCACCTTTTAAACAACCAGTTCAAAATGCACGCCATGTGTACTGCAGTTTCAGGCACGAAACGGTAGACCATTTAACATCATTGAAACTGGAGGTGGCAGTCATGTGGTACCACAAACAACTCAAGCATGCACCAGTCAGCCTGGTGTTGTGGTTGAAGGCCATAAAGTGACTGTGTCATGTAGAGCTGCGAAATTTGCACTTCTAACCGTGCGCTTCTCTTGGAAATGCAAGGAGACCTTCTCTTTCCTCTTATCCTCGTTGACTGCTGAATGGACTTGGCTTTTGGCAGCAAGATCATACTAGTGCATGTGTGTGTAAGCATCAGTGTTGTTTCGAACCATGAGACTGGCACATCAGGTTTCTGTGACTCCTGCTTTACTTTCGAACCCACGCCGCCACTTGGTGTGCATTTTGAATTGGTTGCATTAGAAGATATTGTAATTGCTTACTGTGCTGTCGAGGAATTTAAGCTCCGTAGTATAGTTGCTGCGTTGACAGCTATCCAATAGAGAAATATAACGAGAGGAAATGTTTGTCAGTACTCCTTTAGATTGCACTAAACATGGCTACATAATTTTTCTTTTCTCCTTCATGTATGGCTTGCAGCCTTTTCTTGGGAGGATGGCAGCCTTGGTTTTAAACAAGTTTCACATTTAACAATTGAAAGTGGGGATTTTAGATAAGATTTCTCAACATGTAATGATAATATTATAAGATAATATGATAAGATTTCTCAACAGGTAGTGACAAAATGCACTATAGTATGTACTGTTAGTCTTACTTTACTGCAAGCACTTGATAGCAGCCAACCTAATGTGCTTGAATGAAACAGCCAGGTACCGGTCATTTTGTTCAGAGGATATCTGTCAAAAACTCTTGGGGTGTATTAAGCCACGCACAAACGTAACGCACAGCACTTCACAAATACAAGCTCAGCTTACATTCAACATTCTTTTGGCCAAGTGGCCAGTACTGTACATCTTGTGCATTGTCAGAAGTTGCTCTCCTTCCGTTATAGATCTTGAAGTGTAGTGATGAATGATGTGTCTCGTGCTGGCGTGCAGCTCGCATTTGCGCAGGCTACAAGGCCTAGACAGCAGCTGGGCCGTGAGCAACGGCCTCAATGCCCACAACCACCCAGCGTGGTTGCAGCTGTATCTGTCAGCCTGCAAGCTGCTCGACCTGGCCGTTGCCCTTCCTGCTGACATGCTGCCCCAGTTTCAGATGTGAGCATATAGTAGTGGCTACACTCTAAAAAATGTTTGCGCCCTTTCGAGCTTAACCTGTCCTGAAGACGGTAATTGTCAACTATCTTGCATGCCTTTCCTTTCTTTAGTGCTGTGCGCCCAGTACTTCCAGGTCACGGATGGCATACACATTACCATCCCAACATGGTGTTCTTGACAGGAACGTAGCGAGTGCAGAGTTTTCGAGAGAGGAAACACAAGCAAGAGAGATGATGATTATTGTTTGGGGACAAGATATGCCCCAAATGGCGTAAACTTATTACGTGTACTATGGGCTTCACTCATAGTTTCCTACAAAAACCACTAGAGGACACCATGGTGCTGCCATCGTTCAGCTGCCATGGGAATGGTGGGTAGTACGTGGGTTTGTCTAATCTCTGTGCTTCTCTTCCTGTGACATTATTTATTGCGCTTTATCTTTCTAATTTTCAAAGAAATCTTTTTCAAATGCATCAAGGCAATATTTCTGCACACATGCATAGTCGTTGTGAGTTGTTGCATTTAGAATGCAATATTTTGTCGAAAATGATTGATTGTTTATAGCCATAAGGACTAAGTATATGTCAATCAATATACTACTTATCAGTCCCATGCTGGCTGAATTGCCATACTTGTAGCTCACATACACACCAGCAGCAGAATTCCCGCTAGTATTTTTTGCAGGAAACTATGGCTTCACAGGCTTTCATGTCCCAGCATGGCATCACTGAAATGCTGCCATGCGATCATATTGCGCATGCGAAAATATCATTAACAGTGCCATTCACTGGTAGTATTTAACTGAACCAATAAAGGCCTCTTTGTAAATGAACATTTAGCCCTTTAACCACCAAGCCCGAGCTGTACTTGTCCTGCAAGTTTGTACCAGTATTGCCAAAGACGAGTTCTACTTGTCCACGCCATACTTACCATTGCTTTAATTGCCATAAACGAGTCTTGCACATCTGTTCATCCCACCGCATATTATGTTGCAGTTTACATTTGTTTTGCCGTTGTGTGTTGAGATAATTTTACTGAAGACTTATGTAGTGTTAGAAAAACTGTCTTTCTCAAAGCAAGGTTTGCTATTCAGTTTTTTTATTGAGTGCAAGGAATAGAGCATACATACATTTTTTTCATGTCATATAAATTCGTATGTCGTATAAATTCATGTCACTGCGAAATAGTTCCTCGTGTGATTTTGAAGGCATGCAAATTAGACCAATAAAGCACGTGTTAGATATTATCACACCGCAACTTATATATATTTTTAATTTATGTTTGTCCAGTGCAACTTTTCCGAAAAGAATGCAAATCGCTAAAGTGAGTGTTTTATTTAAAAAGGGAGACAAAAATGATATCCAAAACTATAGGCCTATATCCATATTGCCTATTTTCTCTAAGGGCTTGGAAAAAATCTTGCATTGCCAACTTAATCATTTTTTCGAGAAGAATAATATAATTTCGTCTGCCCAATTCGGCTTCAGAAAGCTTAAATCTACCGAACAGGCACTGTTGGAACAAAAGGAATTCATTTTATCCCAGTTTGAAGAAAGAAAACTTGTGCTTGGCGTATATGTGGATTTTAGCAAAGCATTCGATAATATTAACCATTTAACATTGTTTGAAAAACTTGAAAGCTATGGCATTCGAGGTCATTGTTTCGCACTAATTAAATCTTACCTGGCAAGCAGACAGCAGTTTGTTCAGATAGATAAGCATTGCTCAAGTATGAAGCCTATTTCAAAAGGAGTTCCGCAGGGAAGTGTTTTGGGGCCCCTTCTTTTTAATGCTTATATCAATGATCTAACGAATATTTATGTAAGCGCGAAATATGTCCTGTATGCTGATGACGCCAGTATATTTGTTTCAGGAACAAACTGCACAGATATAGAGTATGAAACGAACCTCATGCTCTCTAAGCTGAGGGACTGGTCAATAATGAACCAATTAGAAATAAATACAAAAAAAACCAAAGCTGTGCTCTTTAGGCCTAAAAATAAGCCAGTCAATTCAAGTATTAACATTATGTATGGGGATAAAACAATAGAAATGGTTACTAGTATGAAAACTCGGCGTAACGTTTTCGAGTGATACGCTTTGGGACGAGCATATTGACGCCCTTGCAATACTGTTATCTAGAGTCATTGGCATGATGTGGAAATGTAAATCACTGCTGCCGTTTAAAGTTAAACTACTAATTTATAACTCTCTTTTTTATTCATATCTATATTATTGCTTGTTGGTATGGGGTACAACTACTTTTGTTAATTTGCATAAATTACTTGTCTTGCAAAAGAAGTTTGTTCGGCTGCTCTTTAATGTCCCCTACAACTCCCATACTAAAAACTTATTTCAGGAAGCCAACATAATTTCTGTGTTAAAATTATACCACTACAAGTTAACTGCTTTTAGGCGAGAAGTAAAACTAAACCGCTCCTTTCTACGAGAACTTTGTAGCCTTGAACCCAATAACAAATTTTATGTTACCCGTCATAAAGAAATATGGTGGGTGGTCACACCCAGAACAAATTATTTAAGGGAAAAGCTATCGTACACAATGCCAATGCTTCTAAATAAATATAATAGTCTAGGCGTTGATGTCACGCAAATAACGGCCCAACAACTGAGAGACTTGTATATGCAGGATTTTTAAGTTACTGGTAAGTGTACTTCCTCTCGGTTAATATGTATATAAGGTGTGTATATATGTATATGTATATATGTATATGAGTGTATGTGTATGTACGGGTATGTGAATGCATGTGTATGTGTGTATATATGTATATACATGCGTGCTCAGCGGCGTCTACTTGCTTCATTTTTTCACCATGAGAACTACATAAGCTACCTAATTATTTTTGGACACCAGTGGCTCTGTATGCACACGCGTAGGTATGTGCATGCATATGCGCTTATGTGGGTACATATATGTGTATGTATATATAATGCACATGTGTATGCATGTATGAATTGTTGTTGCCGAATACTCTGAAAGGGGGCTGCGGGCCTCGTCAAGCTGCCTCTACGGGAGCAGCTTTTACTTGCAGCCTCCTCCACCAAGTTGATGGAAATAAAATTATTATTATTATTATTATTATTATTATATTTTTTCAATGAGCACGCTACGTGCAATACCTAAAAAAAGTAATTAAAAAATTGCGAAATTTTTTTAGTTTTCCAGGCAACATTTTGGTATTTAAAGGGTTAAGGATCTTGCATAGCACTACTAAAGAATGATACTCTCACATGGCAATGTCATTAACCGTTTATGGTAACTGTTATGCTTAAACATTATCTTGTTGCGATGGTTTATAACTTGCTTGGACTCTGAAGTAAAAATTTAGCGCTGTCTATTTGTAGAACTCTTTGCTTCTGGAAATGAAAAAGCATGCGTTATTGTGAAAATGAAGGAAAGAGGAGTCTGAACATGGTAGTCCTATTTTATATTTCAGCAGCGGTCACAGAATAACAATGTTTGGGTAGCATTCTTGCAATGCATACCAGCTTCGTAATGCAGAAACAAGTTAGAAATTTGATTTCATTGGATATTTGCAGTACTTTTAAGAATGGGGGGGGTAAGAGGGAATGAAATTCCTCCTGTAATGTTCTCTCCTCGTATTGTAAAAGTGCTGAAATTATTCTAATGTATACCAGCTTTCGTGCCTTTCTTAAAATCAGATTTTCGTAATTTTACATGCTCTGGCAGGTATCGGTGGGCATTTATCGGCGACAATGCTCCACTGTCGTCTGATGGCACCCAGTCTCAGCAGGAGTCACTGCCTAAGGGCCAGCACGAGTTTGTGCCTCACATTGTCCGGCTCGCTGCGCTCATGAACAAGAATGTAAGTTTGGTGTTTGCATAGAACTCGTTACAAGCACATTTAGCTCTTCTACTCTCTTAGAAACTGTACAGCATTTATGGCGTAATTTTGCAACACATTATTTGCTGTCAATACTGTGTGCATTTCCTGAACACTGCATGCCACTGTCAGCACTGCATAGTGTTTTTGACAGGAAATTACTGCGCACAGAGCATTAAGGAGTGTACACAATTGATGATCATTGCTTTGCAGTGATAGTACATTTTTAGAGACCTTATGAATGCGTGTTCCAGCTGCTGAACACTCTTAACCTTTAACTCTGAGAGCAGGAAGGTGGACACACAGTATTCAGATCAAAAAGGGTTGCCTCTGTGTTCTGTCGTAATGATTTGTGATGGCTTTGGCACTATATTTAGAAAATGCTTCATCTCTGAAGATGTGATGATTGTATCATGGGACAATATAGGCTGGTTCTAAACTTCATGCAGCCATGTATTAGACATGTCAAACTCTTGTGTGGCTTGATAGAACTGAAAGACAGTTAAACACATTATGGATTAGTGTTGCCTTCGGGCAACACACGAGAGAAATTTTTCTTGCTGAGTTTCGATACTGAGTATGGAGATTCTGGTTAAATTTCTTCGACCAATAGTGAATGACGGGCAGCAAGCATCATTTGTTGGATTAGAGCAGGAACACAGGATAATGGAGAAGTTTGGCACGAGACTCACTTTATTTTGCGATCAGTCGGAGGAGGCAGATCAGTGCCTATGGTTTACATATGGTGAGAGCTGTCTTTACAAGTTCCAAATGAAGCCCTAGGTGGCTTGGGAATGAAGCCTACTTCCAGTTTTATGGCTGGTGTTACTCTCCTATTGATGGAAAAGTTTCCACAAAATGTTTTCTTTTCGTTGGTTATGCTTATTCTCGGTGTATTTCGCACATTTAATATGGCAAATAAATGTCTTTTTTGGGTATTTATATGTCCTGTCCTTAAATTAGGCTTTAGTTCTTAATGAAGTTTTCATATTAGATGCTGACTAATCAAAGCCTAAACAGTAATATGGCAGCAAGTTTCTAGCACTGAATGCTTTGCTGTTTACACGGAGACTCCGCGATGGCGGAAAACTGTTCGTGTATTTTTATTTTTCTGTATTTGCAAGCTCAACCTTCCTTTCCATTTCAAATAATTTGATGCAACATTGAAGTGCATCAGTTGCTATAGAGATCCTTACGACATGGTAATATTTCACATCGTCACTGTTGTTGCAGAATCCAAATAACGAGAACCTTCACCACAAAAGTGGGCGACCGCTGCTCAGCCTGACCTCGATCAAGTCATTCTACGACCTCCAGGGTTTCTTCAACAGCCTCGTTAGCGGGTCTAACAACGCTGTTGACGTTCAGTGTGCCTTTGAGAACAGTGCATCCAACGCTCGCTCCAGCGAGTTGTCCAAGTCTCGGTCGGCCCCCGAGCTTGCAGCCATGGCGCAAGGAGCTGCAGTGCCGGCAGCAGAAGACGCCGTCTTTCAGACAACATTGCAGTGCGTGGAGCACATTCTCGAACTCGATTTCCTGGAGCCGCGCCTATCGTGACACCACCAGCAGGACGTCAATTGTGTGACAGAATTATTCACCCCGGTGGAGACCACCATCTTTTTCCTACTCTTTCATTTTTTTACCACTCCGGCTAGCTTTCTTGGGTCCATGAACTGTAGAGCTTTCTTGGAGTTGCACATCAGCTAGTCATATATTACTTTCATGTTCCATTCAATTGCGTAAATTTTATACTGTATATATTATATATATCGCTGCTATTGAATGTGACAATGCCTTGCAGTGGGATAACATGCACTGCGCCAGAGGCGACGGAGAATGTTTTTATTGTCGCTAATCTGACATACCTGTGTGTTTAAACGCAGTGTGGCGCTTTCTGTTCTGCCCGATTGTGATAATTGCGTAAAGTATGTACTTTTTCTTCGTGTCAGATGAACCTTGCAGCACTTGACAAGATCTTGGTGATGACTGGCTCTCTACGAATGCCTGCTTTCTTAATCAAGCTCAAACATCAGCCATTTACTAAACCTTTTCCCAATGTGTTATTGATCTTGTATATGTGTAATATGTTATAATAATGTATTACTAACAGCGAAATACAGTGCGATACCCTTACATGCACCTAAAGATGCGCTGTGGACTGTCCTGCGCCTGCTGTAAGCGATGCAGTCAGAATTTGTTGTTTGGCCATAGTTTTAGCATTGTGGTGTCCCTAACATTTTAGCTTGTTACATATGTGTATGTTAAGCTGCTGTGTGGCAAGATAATTCTCTTATTTTCTGCAACATGGCAGAGCTCACGTGTCAATATGGTTGAAATAACTATATGCACAAAATAAACAGCGACTGAGCTACTTTTATTAGTGTTGTGAAAACGTTGCAATGCCACCTGTTATGCAAGCAAAGAAAGAAAAAAAGAAATACCTGGCATACTTTTGTTGACTGCATAGCTGGAAAATGTCTATTTTGTAAAATATATTTGCAGAGTTCTTGCAAAGTGATATCTGGGCCTTCTCCATTATTTCATTTTGTGTAGGACACCTTGTGTGTCGATTGTTGCTGTTGTGCGAGAAACTTAAGCATTAAAGAAGTGTATTAGCTTGGGGCAAACTCAGATTTGCTTATTCCACTATATGTTAAATACAGAAACGCTGCCAACTGGCAACCACTCAATTGATTATGAAATTTGATGCTGAAAGTTGGCTTCTGCTGAATGCCATGTTGATTTAGAACGTCAATTTTTTTGTTTAACGAGGACTATGGAAAACTTGTAGACTTTTAAAATTGGAAACATGACGTTAACATTTCAATTTGCCCAAAGTTTCATATCTAAATGAATGCTTCAGTCCAGGCCACCCAGGAACCTGACAGTACGAAGGAAGCTTTGAATGGATGGGTAGGTTGCCAAGTAGGGGGAGGGATGAAAATAAAAAGTTCTCAAGCCAGCAAGTCTTAATATATGAAACAAGCAAATTAATTTTACAAGTGACTTGGTGAAAATAAAAGTACATACTATTATAAATAGAACTGCTGACCCTTCCCTGGAACATGCACTCTTGTGTGCGGATATGGCCTCACTGGTTAGTCGTTTTATACAGTCGCCAAATGTTGCAATGTGAAGGGTGAGGGGCCACACACAACTTATGCTCATAGCCCAATGCTTTCTGCAAGTTATGCAGCAAAAGCCATTACAAGCTCTGTACTGGCTGGCGGTGTTGTACTGTTGCCTCTGTCATAACTTACTGTGGCAAAAGACAGTGACAGCCATTACAGGCACTTCTCTGGGGCTGTATGTTAGGGAGTTTTAGTATAGCGGAAAACGCTTACGTTAGCGTTAGCGTGCAACGCAACGCTAACGCAAAGAAAGGTACAAGGTAGTGTTTTAGAATAGCGGAACGGAGCAAAACGCTAACGCAAATACACTTGGGCGCCATCTCAAGGCGGATACAGCAAACATGAGCAAACCTTCTCGTTAAGCCTACTCCGCCGCTAATCGAGAACGTATATCGAAAACAACGTCCATTTGTCACCTGTATGCCGCTGTCGAAGCATCAACACACAAATCTAAAGCAAACACGGGCATTAGTGGGGACCGAATGAGCCAAACAGTGCAGGCCGACGACTCGATAGATCCGAAGTGGACGGCTCTTGCTTCAACAGGTGCCGCCATCTTGCCCTACGTACGGAATCTCTTGCATGCGTTAGCGTTGAACGCTATATTCCCGAAATAGCATACGTACATAAGAGTTCTGGCTACGTTTACGTTCTGCGCATGCGCAGTTTGCGGCACGCAACGCTAACGCTAAATCCTTGCGTTTGCTGTTTTCCGCTATACTAAAACTCCTTGTTTCCCCGATTCTATTCATCATGCCAAGTGGTCGATGTTGCTGGTAATGGCACAGAGATTGCGTGTGAGCCAATGACAAGGGGCCAAAAGAATGGAAAATGAAGTCATTACAAAATATGGCCCTGCCTTGAAATTTATTAGTTCATGGATTTATAAAGCAAGAGGTCCCAGAAAGAAAGCTGGGGAACTCCCTATAAAAATTGAACTAAGAATAAAATGTAGAAGGTAATTGCAAATTATAGACCACGTTTAAAGCCAAGAGGAAGGAATTATCATTGCTGGTTAAATAGTCATGAATTCTTTCTTCATAAAATTAATTCACAATATGTGAAAAAAATTTTAAAATGATCAGAATGATGCAGTCTTTGTCGTCATGCAGCTTTCTTCTGGCCAGTGGTTGCTGATTAGGTTATCTTCACGCAGCCCCCTACAAACCTCTCGAGATTTGCACTTTGTTACAGGAATACTGAAATGAATATTTTTGTTTGTTTGTTTCGGGTACTCAGTGAGTGTAAAATTTCAATTTTTCAACCTTGCAATACATTAAATCACAATACATCACCCAGCCACTTAAAAATTCACCAAATGCAGCTTTGCTTTCAACATGCAGCAGTAAACTGTTACACCATGAATTCGAGGTGTGGTATTACAAACTCCTTGCGCATCAGTCAGCCCAGTGCAGTGGTTGAAGATCGCACAATGACCATGCAATGCCGAATTGGCCAATTCGTGCTTCCTCATTCTGTGCTCCTTTGCATGCAAACCTGGTCCTTCGCTGCTACTTCTCCGTGAAGGGGGTCCTTCTCACCTTTCTTTTTTTTCCCGTTTATCCTGTGAAGTGCTTTGTACTTAGTACTCGGCTTTAGGTGGCACAGTAACAGTGTTGGTGCAGTATTGGTGCATGCAGTACCATGTGACCATGTCTGCTATTTGTAATGTGGCCGGCCTCCTGCTTCACAACCGAAGTCACGCAGCAATTCGTTTGCATTTTGAACTGGTGGCATTAAAAGGCAGTGGAATTAGCTGTTGCACCCTCAAGGAATTGAAGCATGAAGCTGTAATTACTGGGTCAACTGCTGTTCATTAATGAAAATATTGAGGCAATTTTTCAGATTTTGTGTCAGTGCAGCAAACCTCGTTAACAAAGTCGCATCCAACACCCTACGTTATACTTGATATTTGTTTCATGCTGATATTTGTGAGAACCATTTTCGATTAGCTTTAATATATCGGATTCGACTGTACTCCTTAGACTAAACAAAAGTGTGTAGAAAGCAAAGCAGACTCGGAACTGGGCAGAGAGGCCACTGGGCCACACAATTTATTCATGCGCCTGAAAACTTGGTGACATTGCCCATTCTACAGTGTTCTATGGACAACTTATTTGCACATTCAACAGTGGCAACCTGGCAGGAACCACTTCCAATAAATAGTATAGGACTGCAGCAATGAGGAAAAAATATGTTGCTGCATGGAACAGTGGAAAATTAATTAAACACGGCATGATCAAAACACTCGCAGATGAAAATAAATCTGTCTGGGCGGTAGACTAGGCAATAAAGATAAGCTTTTGAAATTAAAAATGCAAAAGAAGAAAGGTGAGATTTCATCAGTGGTTGCTGCTGTCAGAGTCGTCTGTTCGAGCATCGCGCACCAGCCGTCGCCAACCCTGAATCCCAGAACCTGAAACATACGTCAACGTGAGAAAAATGCCAAGGGGAGGGAAAAGAAAAACTTGGTGTGGCAAAATGTTGGACACGCACAATAAAAATTTAGCAGTTTTGCCCAATGGGCATAGCATTGACAGATATAGCAACGCTAAACCTTAGTATAACTAGCATTATGCGGGTGTGACATTCTTGCATGACACGGCTGCGCACAAGGCAACTGCTGCTGGGCAGAAAAAAACAGCGCCTCGGCAGCTACCAGGCATTTTGCAACACTGGCAGAATTCAGAGCGCCACCAATGATGATGTTGCACCTTGACGGTGCACGAAATGAGACAGACAGGTACCACAGCATTAGTCGGCACCCAGTGAAATATTAGATAACATTAGCTTGACATTTGCTGCCCGTTACACCCAGACAGCAGCTCAGCAGGAACGCTAGTGTGCTTATAGTGTACGCGCACACAACACTTGTGGCAGCAGCAGAAGGCAGAATGCTGTCCGAGCCATTTGAGTGGAGTATTGACAGTGTGCCCGCTTCACTTCATCATTTTTTGCAGCAAAACGTACTTCGCGTCTCTGGAGATCCTCCACGCGTGCTCAGTGCATGCGCTGTCGATAGCAGGACAGCACATCTACGGGAATACGCCTTGAATGTCCATATAATTGATCGCCTTGAGCGTCCATATAATTCATCTCACAATAATACAGCCTAGCAGTGAAATACAGTGGAATCTCGATGATATGATCACAGCTAATACGAATTTCCGGATGATACGAATTTTTCTGAGGTCCCGGCCGAGCCCCATTACTTTGCAACGTGCTAGAGAACGGTTGTTACGAATCGATTTTCGACCCGCGTCGGTTGATACGAATAAACGCCGCCCCACCGATGGCCGCGAAAGAGAACAGCGAGCAGTCACGCGCGTTTTCCCTTTCTCTTTTGGTGCGGAGGCGCGGACACGGCGACGGATAGCGCGGAAGCCGCGACTGGGCGCGAAGAGTTTGAAGCGGCGGCGCTTTTGTTGCTTTTGTGCTGTTCCTTTTGTCTCTTCGCTCGCTGCGGCGGCCGCTCTTCCCCACACGCGGCCACCGCAGCAAGCGAAGGCTCATGCGGTCTATCACTTCAACGGAAACTGAGCGGCGTAAGCACAGCGCATACAAAGGTCAGAGCCGTGTGGAGATCGCTTTCAAGATACGGTGCGCGCGACAACACCGACAGCTGGCACAGGCTCAAAGTAGAAGAACGCATTTGTTGGCAGGAGTAAAAGCCCCCCCCCACTCCCTCCCTCCTGCGCTACCTTCCCGCTTTGCTCCTATCGCGTGGGAGATTGCGTCGCCAATTACCCTTGGCTCGATTGCAAGATACGCATTTGGTGACGTAGCACAGCGTCGCCACGCCCCCCTCCCCCTCCCTCACCCCCACGGCCTCTCGCGCCACGGAAGTCGCGTTTTCTCTCCACTGTGCATTCGCTCTCCGTGAAGGCGCGCATCCCCCACGCGCATTTACTGGCACATACGGCGCACAGCGACGATTTTATCGCCCCTGGACTCATGCTCCACGTATCATGCTCCTCCTCCGCATCGCCCTCGTTGATCTCCTCTCCCATTGGTGGGCGCCCCTCATTGAGAAGCGTGCTCGCTACCGCTCTTGTCGGCGAGATTTTACCGCGGAAGCCGCATTATAACCGGTATTTCGTCTCACGCGGCTGCACTGTAAGTGGTATGCGTATACATGGAGTTCTATGGGAGGGTAAACGAGTCGGAAAAGGCCGCATTGTAGCCAGTTCTTCGCTATAAACGGTTACGTTATAAGTGATCTATACTGTAAATGCTTTTTACGTGCATGTGCCTGAGTGAGTTAACCTCTGACTCTTTAATTTAGCTAGTTTTAATTGTGTTTCGATGATAAGAATTTCGGCTAATAGGAATATTTTTCGTGACCCCATGAGATTCGTATCATCGAGGTTCCATTGTATTTGCAAATGAAGCTAGGTTTACGGCAATACTGTTCCCAAAACCATTACCAAGTACAGTTAAACCTCATTATAACTACAAAAAAATACATTCGTTATATAGGCATATACTATTTGTTACATGCTGATATCAGTGAGAAACGTTTTTTAGATTTAGTACTTCATTAAATCTAAGTCAAAGGCCAAGCGTAAAATGGTTGACAGCAAGTACCTGAAGATCGCAGGTGGTTTAACGATGCAAGCATACGAATCATGAAGGAAGCTGGCACAGTAATTGTGTCCTTTGTTTCCTCCAGCATCACCTCGTTGCGTTTTATCATCTGTAGAGAGAAGCGAGAAAAAAAAAATGCAGTCCAATAACTAACTGCATGTCTGCACGTCTGTAAGCAACCACTGGGTATGCAGGCTTGTAAAGTGATTCCATTTTCCATTGTATATCATATGCACACTTATCTTGGGCCAAGTAAAATGTTCTCGGGTGGTTCGTAGTTCAAGCTCAGTTCACCAGAGGCTTGGAAAAATCCGACAAGCATAACCCATCCTCGAACGCTTTACACTATAAAATTGCACGCAAGACGATAAGTTCAGCTAATGCACTTTCGGGTTAATAAACATGTGATGCATGCAACGATCGAGAAAATGGGCTGCAGTTGGGTGAAGGCTAATGTTCCTACAGATACGAGCACAAAATCTGTTCAGGAAACAATGGCAACAGCTGTTTCGGTAAGCTGTTCTCCACAAAAACGCCATGTTTTTCTCGCAAAGGCTCACATTATCACCGAAAGCTGAAGAACATTTTTAAAGGGACACTAGAGAGAAAAATCTACTTGAGCTGTCGTAGTAAATTACCCTTCTACAATGACAAAAAGCCACAATTACTGTGAGAAGAGGCTTTGTAAGCCAGAAAAGACTCGGAAACAAAAGGCGGGTGGCAACGCCACCGTTTAGTTTCCGCTCCAGCTTGTCATGAATTTTGACGACATCTGCTCAGGCCTAGTTAGTTTGTTATCAGTAAAAATGGACTACGCTGTATTTTAAAACAGCCATAGACTGAACTTAACAGGTTTCAAGAATTTTTACTCAGCCACAATGGCCAAAATAAGAAAAATACATTTGAAATCTGTGACGTAACATTAACATGCTGGCGTTTCGGCGTGATATTCAGGAAATGAAACTTGGACCTTCATTTCTCTTCTAATAATTGAATTATTACCAGGAAGTTAACGAGTATATAGAGTTTTGAAGGGATGCCTTACCAGCACAAATAGATTTAGTGTTTCTCTTTAATGTCCCTGCAAGTGCAACTGTCAAAATCCAGTGCATAGAATATGGCACATGTCACTTGTGATCTCTGCTACACTGTCATGGTAATCAATGCTCATTACTCAGCATACCTCTGCAGCCTTTTCAGTGTCGAAGAAAGGTTCTTCCCGAAGAGGAGCCCAGATTTTGATGTCATAGTCTATCCCACTTGATGCCAAAACTGCAAAACGAGTAAGCCAAAGGAGCTCAGAGGGGAGATGGATTTTGCACAACATACATCACAGCACATACTAAGGCTGTTCTTTTGATCACTGTTACACCAGAGAGTTTTCTAGTTTGCTAGCAGCAGGCACCTCAAGAACCGAAATGTCAAGGCAAAACTACAATTCCTGCAATAAATAAAATTAAATGAAACTGTGTTCTATGTGCATAGTAATTACTGACTCTATCAGCGACATACTGTAATACTATAGATTTTGCTCTAGAACAGCTGCAGTGGCCTGGCCATTTGTGCACTAAACTGCTGCAATTGTACAGCTTGCTACTGCTACCATAAGTGATTAGGTACTGTTTCTACTGACAATGCCATACATGAAAATAGTCGTGTGGCAGCTGTGTTCACTAGAACTGTAAAAGCAGTGTGTCACTGTCGATGCAGACGGCACAAGAGCTTTAGTGCTAGGCATGCAGGCCTTAGTAAGGTGGACCCTTGCCCAGCTTTATTGTCCTTAGACTTTTAACACAAGAACTGATTGGTGTCTGGGACAATTTCAGACATCAAGATGCAGCTGCATCAACACTTTCTATGCTGTTTTTGAGAAATGATCAAGCAGCTAACCTGGGTCAAATGGGTGCGGCTGCAAGCAATTCACAACATGGTGGTCTGCCTCCATGATCATGACCAGCTCGCAGGTCTCCTTGTGCCAGATAAAGATGTGGCCGCAGTCAGAACCACTCATCACAAACTCATTGCCCCAGAAGGTGGCCTCTTTGATCTGCGAAATTCACAAGACAGCAAGGAAGCAGACATGAATAATTGTGAACTGCAAACAATACTGCACGAGCACGTTATCAATTGATCAATCAATTACTGATGGATTTTAGGCAATGAAATCGCCACTGATGCAAAAATGCTTCAGATACAACAGGTGCATCATTCATTACTAATGCATAAAGATGGCTCTCTCAAGCAAGTTAGAAACATTGCAATTCGTTTCAGGAAGCGACGGTGTCTTGACTTGATGTCTAAGGCAGTTTCCTTCCTGCGCATTGGAACAGAAACATGCCTTGGCGTCATTCACTCTCGGATGAACAATTTTTCAAGCCATGCTGAAGGGCTATTGTGAGAAATGTTCTGCAAGAAATAAGTAAGTCACTTCTCTCACACTTAAGTTAAAACTATGATGCTGCTTGGTTTGTGTCTTGTCACTGATTACAGACTCTCTCACTCTCCTTCCCAAAACCTGCATTTCCTTCATCGTGCCTCTCAAGCTTCATCGGTGCCTCTCAAACATCGCTCAAGCTTTAGGTGTGATGCCTCAGCCACTGTTGATTGACCTTCAACCTGATCTTAAGTTTGGCGAACAATGCTCACTTGACTCCAATTCATTTCACAGCTCCCCATCGTACCACCCATGTGTGCTACCTGCACAATGGTGAGCAAGCAGCCTGCAACATTACAGCCTTGATACTCTCCCCGAAGCGTTCACCTCTGTCATTTATGTCAGGAATAGAACAACATTTGAGACAGCAGTCACTTTCTGACAGCAACGGCAAAGCTGTCTAAAGCGAAATTTGGCACACACCATTCAAAGCAACTCGTCATTTAAACAAGTCGCCAGGGGCGTAGCCAGGGGGGGGTTAGGGGGGTTCAACCCCCCCCCCCCACTTACCCACCCTTTTTTCTCGTTGCTTCGCGCTGACATGATTCAAGAAACCGGTGCTACTATCACAATTTCATTCCTGGGCGCTTTTGCTTGGGTTGGTAATTTACAGTGAATCATGTCTGCATACGGAAAAACGTGTCGTGGTGTTTGTCAAGGCTTTGGCACTCTTGTGAGGTTTTGGGCGAGAATGCGTAACGTACACACCCAAACCAGCAATGTACACACGAAGGGGTTGATGCCAGCAGTGAAATTCCACCGACTCGCAACAGAATGCATGAAACAGACAGCCGACAAGCATAGATTACTGCTGTGCACAGTACAGCATAAGTAAACTCTTGTTGCATGCGCTGACAGTTCTCATCTGAGTTCACACGTCCTGAGAAATTGATTATGTGCACTATGCACTGAACAAGACTGGAGTTCATTCCTGCATCACTGTTGCTGCTCGACTGATCACTGATCAGTCGAGATTCTGTGAGGTACGAGCCCGCTTCCTGTTCGCGCCAGCGTAAGTGAAGCAGAAATGAGTTGTACGTACTACTTAAAACTGCGTACACATGCCATATCTATGCTGTGCGATAAAAGAGTCTGTACAATTCTGAATCTGTTGACGCAAAGGCAAATGACTGCTGCACACTCGCACACAGCGGAAGACACAGCGGCCTATGCACTTGCCGCAGGAAATGCAACACTCTTGTTTGAGGGAGCAGGGCAACGAAAGCTTCGAAAAAAAAGCATTACGCGTTTTTGCGCGTATTTAAGTTTTCTAGCGCAAAGACGCAGCGAACAAGCTATTGCTATGCGAGTAGGTATAGCTTGGTCACACGTGCATTTTCACGTGTATAGTCAACCTCAACTTGTAAAACGCACTTCGCCCCGACGAGGACGACGCCATCTAAGCTTAACAAAGATTAACGATTAACGATTTCTTCTCCGATCGGGCGGGTCGTCTCAATGATGCGTTTTCGAAGACTGGTCCATTGAGTGGCGCGATGAGAGGTCGTTGCACCAAACGCCCACTGTACCTGTCGTACTTACTGTATTTTACTGCGCTTACTTTACTTTTTACTGAATTTCGTCGCATGCGAGGTAGGGGGGAGGGGTCCCATGTCTTTGATATACATGCATAGAGTCTGCTCAAACTACCGATATTTATTATCCATCACGTCACGTAGAGGAAAGAGCGGCCCACGAGCGGGCACATCGGTGACAAACTCTGTGACCTTGGACGGCCTCGCATTTGACCTTGGCTCCGACTAAGCAAAGAAATGTTAAACGCTCACATAAGCAATAATGACGAGGAACGAAAAAGAGTCTGGAGCACACCATTGTCCTGGAGTTACGGTGCCCAGTGTAGCGCTTCCGAGCGCGAGGCCCAGTCACCGTTCTTGTGAACGAAGGCTCCTCTACACACTCCTTCTCGAGATGCAAGTCTTCAGCCATGGCACGTAAGACACTGTCCGAGTCGGGCACCACCGGCTGCCTGAAAAGACGCAAGCAGTTTTTGGGAGTCAACAGATGCCACCTTTCATATACCTCTGCACACCTGCTAACCTTAATAATTTTATGGTAAAATGCAGAATTTCTAGAGCTTTTTAATGACTGTTGTATTGACGTCAATAATTTTACAATTTTTCATTTAGCAACTAGTCAGGGCAAAGCTAATTTCAAAGGAGTACAAATGCAGTTGCTGACCAATTTTTCAGAGCCTAACTTTTAGGACCTGTCGATTATTCGGACCTAACCACAGCAACGGCACCAACTCTTAAACTAAGGTATAATGGCAACCAAAATGTTAGCCACCATTATGTGAATATTTCATGAATAAATGTCAAACATTTCTGTTTCTAGAAAAAATCATTCTTGGTGTGACTATAAGCAAAGTGTCTGTTCACAGCTTCCCCACAGAACAAAATTTGCAAAGCAATAATAAACTATCAGCAAGCTGAGTAATCAAACAATTGTAGTATAATTCACCAGATCCTAGTGTTTTTTGGGTTCAACTGCAATAGCTTTATATTCTGAGGCTGGTGGGTCTGAACTCAACTTTTGCAATCAATCCATCAATTCTACATCAACAAGACTAGAAAATCAAATTACAATATTCTAAGTTCAAATTACTAGCACTGAATTAAACACAAACATATGTCATGATGGCAGTCACAACACGTTCTTGTAGCTACAGTAAAAGCTCGTTAATTCGAATTTCGTGGGGACGTCCAATGAGTTCGAATTAAACTGAAGTTCGAACTAACGAAATTCATTGAAAAAACAGCAGGAATTGAGACCGGGTTGTTGGAAAATCACTCAAAATATTTACTTGCGAAAATAATCCGTGATCATTGTCTGTTTCTCTTCTTTGAATGCGATCGCTATAGCCTTGTTTTCCAACGCGCGAACGTGGCAGAAAGCATCCTCTGCGTCTTCCTCGAAGCTGAAGAATAGACGCGCGACACGCATAGCCTCCATTAGTTCCAAAGCTGAGGGCCGCGTGGGTGCAGTCATCCTCTTCGTCATCCGCACCTACATCGACGACGGGCGCTTCTCCACCAGTCACCTGTGCGATGATATCATCGTCGGTGATTGTGCCGCAGACCGCTGCACAGCGATCTGCATCGACGTAATCGTCGAAGGTCACGTCCTCCAGCGCATCCCGCAATCCGGCAGGAATGACCACGGCCGCTCGTCGGGCTCGCAAGCTGTGCCCTCATTGGTCACACAAAAGCCACTGTGGCGGAAGCAATTGGCAACAGTTGTTGCCGTGACCTGATCCCAGGAACGCACCAACATATGCAAGGCCGTGAGCAGCGTCACATCGTAGCGACACGGCACCGAACGACTTCGTAGCTCTGACGTACACGAGGCCTAGCGACTGAATGTGCGGCACACAAAGGACACGGAGACTACGCAGACACGTTCGGCACGAACCACCACACGATGCGAAAGAGCGAGCGCAATGACGACAGTGACGCCGCTGCGCTCGCGCCATCTATCGTTGAGCCTTGAAAGCTTGCGGCGGCAGTATAAAATACCACCACGCAGCGGCGCGCAGTTCGAATTATCGATAGAGGAGCCGATGCACGCGTGAACTAACGAGTTGGTTAACCCATAGACACCTATATATTGTGGCCGGACCATGACCATCAGTTCGAATTAACCCGAAAGTTCGAATTAATGAGGTGCGAAATTAACGAGCTTTCACTGTACTAGGTGCATAAAAACAACTTTGTGAGGCTAACGTGCGTAGTGAAACCTGGTAAGCACTATGTGCGGGCAAGAAGTTCGCATTAGAGCCATATTCAGATGAGATTACTAAATCTCAGACAAAAATTGCAAGGTCTCTTTATAGTAATCTCAAATTCTGTCTGGAAGCACCACCTGCTGTGCAGAGCGGCTGCAAATTGTTCGGTCTTCATCATTCAGCAGCTTGCCACTTCTACGTCGGCATCAATGCTGCACATGTTCTTTCACGTCGACATTGCCTAGATTCAGCTCATCTTGGTCAAGAAATAGATCATTTGTTACTGCATATTGCAGTCATCCTGCTGTCCTTGTCCCATGAGTGAGTTCTCTTATGCTGTTGACAAACTATGTCAAACCATCCCGAAGGTAGTATGCTTTGACCAGAAAAGGTGACAAATCGCTGCTAGCAGCACTTTCACTCAAGGCTAAAAAAATAATAAATAAATAAAGTAGGAAAGTGGGGTCACCTAGACACAGAATGTGCTCTGCTGGTCACAGGAGAAGTGCTGTCGCCTGTTCGCTGTGGGCTAGCCTCAGAAGGTGCTCGTGGTGGCGTTGCAGATTGTCTGCAGAACTAAGCAATAGGACTCTGAAAGAGCTTCAGCTGCACATAACTGCTATGTAGCACACTAGAGCCATAGAGAAAAGATCAGCAAACTGCAACAAGGTCAACTCAATCATTCTACAGTAGTATTATGCATCTGACAGCACAGAAGTATGCACAGCTTTCGTACCTAGGGTTGCCAATCGTGCCTAATTTAACAGGACAGTACGGACTTTTGATTAAAAGTCCCAAGTCCCGACTTGACGCAGTCAGGACAGCGAAAGCATCCCGACTTTTGTTTTTCTCTATTGAATAACGGATTGGCAGCTTTCAAAGCCACGAAATTGGTGTCAGCCGCAGGTTATCGGACCGATCTTCCCATATAATTCCGTTTTCTCCATATTGAATAACAATCAATAAACCAGGGCCCATTATCACAAAAGAGTTCTTATGCTAGAACTAGTCATAACAGATGCTAGCCAATAGTGATGTCGGACATATCATTAGCTAAAGCACCCAGCCAATGACAAACAGCATTTACGAATGCAAAAGCTTCTCGAATTTGGTCCCAGGCTTCATTTTTATAATGCGTCAAACAAAAGGACACTTTAGTTTTTGTTGTGGGTCTAGTTCTGTTGTAGGCCCCATCGTTCACAGTACCTCCATCTCTATTCGTAGAATTGTTAGCCAGGCAACTACTGCACCTTTCTTGATGTAAATCGCGACATGGTAGGACTAAAGAAATCCGCACAGACTGACAGCTCCTGGCACTGAAAGGATCAGTCGTTGCCAGCCCCCTCCCCTCCCCCCTGTCGTTTTGAATTCGTCCACTCGAGAGGTTGGCAACCCTATTCACCACCAAGGGCTTTATTTACGAGCAATCAACTCTAGGCACCACTCTCGTGTGGTGTCAAGTATGGTAAAGTGCCTTATTACGGTCGGGAGCATTCATTTATATCATGACATTTCTGTTTGCTGTCTTACCAGTGCACTCGACAATGGTGCAATGTAATAATAATAATGCTGATGGGAACCATGCCCGCTCTCAAAAATCTTTCATCAGCTGGTGCATGATAAAGGTTATTGTGGAGCTCCGTGGCTTTGCAAGAGTTCATCATAACAGAGCATGAGGTATTGTTGAGGGCCACTCGGAGAAAACATGCAAGTGGCACCCAAAACAGCAATACCTGGTCCAAGGACAATAATGATGACAACAGCGTGATGATGGCACAACAATGGCATGACAGGTCCCACACTGCAGACCGAAAATCAAATGCCAAGTGGAGAGAAGAGCTATGTAAAACATACACAACTACCTCTGTAGAAGCACAGACCCGCAAAGGACAAGCATTTTCATAGTGGTGTGAAAAAGGGTTAAATACTCTGTCTTCAGGTTGGAAAACAGCAAAGTGAGACAAACATAGTGCTGGATCCACAGTCAGCAACATGTCCTGTACATTTCATTGCCCGGCATTTTCTGCTGCTTGCTAAAGTAATTTTATTGGTGTAGGTTTGCTAGTAAAGAACAAGAGGGAGCAATTTCTAATGAACTCAGTGTTGTGAAAAGAAGTCCGTAGATTTCAAAAGTAAGAAAGCTCACCTCCTCCAATGAAAAGCAGAATCATCATTCAGGTTTGGATTTTCATCTTCGCTCGTGTTATCGGCACTGGCGTCCCTTGCTGCTGCTGATGCAGCTCCTAAAAAGAAGAGAATTAGCTCTACATCAGTAGCCAGACAACAAGAGCAAAGTAAACTGAATTTGTCACGTAAACAATGTGTCACTGTATCAGTAAAGTCATGCGAATGCAATATTATCGGAGCATATTACAGCAGCATTAGTACCTTCCTAAGTCTGTATTGATGATGATACCATAAGGTTAATGTGCAGTGAACTTCCTTGGCACGATTATAATAACATATTCATTTAGCACAGTCAAACCTTGATAAGAACTAACACAGATACAACTATGCTAATATAATTTTTTTTTTTCGATGACCTCAACATGTATGCAGCCTTTAAATTAATGCGGATAAATAGACTGTATTGCTGATTTAGAGAGCTGCACAGGACACAATCAGGTCCCATTTACAGTCAATTCTCCATAATAGTAAAGCCTCTAGGAGTAAGTCTTGTTGCATTTGCTTGCGTATCAGCTGGAGAGAAAGGAACATTGAGGCAACATGGCGATTAACAATGCTGACGCTACATTCACCTATCTCTCTTGATGGAGACGAGAGATCACCCAACAGCGCGCTGTCTTTCCCGTTTTCACGAGCCGGAGATATGTTCTCTGCTGCCGACTGGAAGCACTCATTTTCAGAAATGCTCTCCACAGAGTCCTGGAACGCAGCATCGTCGTCATCGTCCGACTGGTTCGGCGAGCGCCGAGGACCAGCTGCTGGCACTGGCTGCGAGGCATTCTTTGAGCCATCCTGCCTGACACTGCCACTGCAATCAGGAACAAGAATATGCTGTATGTGCAAGTTAGCATTTACGCCTTTTTTTCTTTTAAATTTACTATCAGCGTCAAATGTTTACGAAGCACAGGTTCCACAGAAAACTGAATTTCTGCACGGCTTAGAACTATGCAGTCAGTCATAGGTGGAGCACCATGCTCATCACACGTATAGATGTGGACTGAGATAGTGCATTCCAAGCCACATGCCCAATGGGAGAGAAAAGTTAATTTCAATCAAGACTTCATGTCCGGAGCACAGTCATGTAACTTTGCTAGCCAGACCAGGCATGATGGCCAGTGTGACCAAGCTTCTCCTACTTTTCGATGTGGCCGTGGTTTTCGTTAACCACTTTTCCACATGCCCAGGGATTGTATAAAGTAAGCTTTCACAGAGATTCTGTGCCATGTAAACTTCGTGGAAATCTATGGCACTAACTGAATTGTTAGGGCAAACCTAGTTGCAAAGACAAACGGCTAGAACATACTGCAGAGCACAGAAAAGATGAAAGTGGGACATGTTCATTAAATTGAGGAAATGTTACAATAAGGGCCACTTCTTGGCCACCGATCAATGCATTTTAACTCTCAAGGTAACCCAGTAAGTGCAGTGTAAACTATTGGCTATGGTGTACAATGTGACATCTCTTTCAGTCACTAATGCCCAAACAAAACTGAACGCTCGGACAGCATCTTTTTTTTTTTCTGTTTCGATGTTTTTTGTTCTCAGATTCGTCGCTAAACAAGACCAAATTCATCCAAGTAGTGCTCAATGTAGTATTCCCCTGTGTCGTTTGATACAACAGGATGCTACATTGAGCACTATTTGCAACCACACGCTAGGAAACGAGGAAGACACACTTGAAGGCAGGAGCAAAAGTTCAGCCAATGTTTAGAACTTTTTGTCCTTTCTCTGCTCAATTCCTTGAGCCTTTGCACTGAAGTTGCAACCCATTCTCTATAGACGTACCCACTAATCCGCATTTCTCTGTTAACAGGAGAAGCCCACCTGCTGCATGCTGGACAAGCATCTCCCAGTCGCTTCTGCTGCTTGCTGTCGTCGGATGTCGCTTGACCAGAGGTGCTGGCACTCGGTTGAGATAAGTCCAGTGCCACCACATTTGACGATGAGCCCTGTGCTGTGGCCTCCCCTTCCCTCTCTGCACTTTCTTGCTGAGCAGCCCTGCTCGCCATTTTTCGGCGGATGCGTTGCTTGATAGCTGTAAATGCACAATGATGCATGAAGCAACTAGGTAAGTCTATATTTGTTGTTTCTATGAAAGGCTATTTTTAACCTGCGCTGCATTTAGGTCATCAACACATTGGTTTTCGTATTTAATCCACAGTAACACGTATCAAGGAGGGCACTTCCTCTCTCACTTAACGATGCACAGCCTTTGCAAAAAGAAATCTAAACACTAAGAGCACGAGTGTTGCCAATTCATGGGTGTGTCATGTTGAGTCTGCAAAGCTCCTGCAACCAGAAGGTAGAAAGCTGCGGAGTGTGTGTGCAACAGTCTGCCTCTATTTCCTGAGCCGACGTGACAGGAGACCAGCTAGAATTACCGAAGTAAGCTGCGGTCACGTGTATAGTGGCTTCGATTCTTTCGACAAAGCCTGCGTACATCTGAATCATAAAGACAGTGTGCAAAGTTCACCTCTGGCAAGCCTCACGCTTCGCGAGTGCCTAGCCACGGTGGCCTCAACGTCTTCATCTGTGGAGCTGTCGCCTCCGCTGTGTCCAGGCGAGGCTGAAGATGAAGACGAGAGTGACGAGCCTGCACGAGGCCTGGCAGTTGCGCCTGCTGTTCTGCCAGCTCCAGTGGACGAGTTGAACATGCGTGTCAGCACGTCAGACATGCGTTGCATCAAGCTTGCATGCAGCGAACGCGGCTGTTGTTCACCGAGTGCTGAAACACAGACAAAAAAGAATATTAAAATCAATAATAATGCGCACACAAAAAATACTGTTGCTACAACAAAAGCACTTCCACAAAACAAATGGTGTCAAGCCAGCGCCTAGACATGATTCCCAGAGTCCCGAAGCCTTGAATAACTGTCCATCAGCACATCTGTACAATGTTGCTCTTGGAGTTCATTCTAGAGCACAGTCAACATGTCATTGGCCAGCATTTTATGTAACCGTTTTGCTTCAGTCAACCGGTGCTATTACTTTGAGAATGTAGGGCTGTTCACAGAAGCATTTCCTGACTTCTGCTTTTAACTGAACATTAATGCACCCTTACAATGGCAGTGCATAACACTACATCATAACAGCACAATATTTTTGCTTGCAATAGAATTGTCTACACTGTCATCCATAACACAAAACAAAATCTTTGCAATACTAAAGGCAGCAATGCTGAGTCTATTCAGCTACTATCAGGGGGGAAAAAAAGAAACATTGTTTCAAATTGTGTACAATTTAGTAACACAACTGATTGTGTGAGAAAGTGTATAGATACTTACAATGAGACCGCACAAAGTGCCCTGCTGAACTTGGAAAAAAAATTTTATCTTTAGAAAGGCAATAAAATTCATCTTAGCAAGTCAACGGCACGAAGGCCGACAGGAACTTAAACAGGACAAAGAATGGATCAAACTAGCCCGTATCAGCCATCCTGCTAAATTAAAATTCAGTCCCGAGAGCATACAACAGGCAAGGAAATAATGTGCACTTACATGCTCTTGTCATACTAACCTCGACAGTAATAAGGAAAAAAAATAGTGGCTACCGGCTAGAACAGTTTAAAATCGTGAGGAACTCACCCCTCATTTCACACTCAGGCCTAGCATTGGGTCCGGTGTCTGACCAGTCTCCACGAACCCGAAGACGCTTCATTGAAACATGACATTCCTTCTGCTTGGCCTGAAAACACATAATATACAAAATGCATCCAATCAGCAATCAAAAGAAGAGAGATAACTGAATGTCCTAAATGTGAACTTTCTCACAAACTTGATCAAGAATCGCAATGCTCTCATCATAAAACTAGTTTACGGCAACCATAATACACCACAACAGCATGCATGCATGTTTCAGGTAATGTTTTCCGCTAAGTGCAACACAATGGGCCCACAGTTTACAAGTCCAGTGTTGATAAACTACGGCTAGAGATTGGATTTCTCAATATTTCACCTTGCTTTTTCCAGTATTTAGCACGCATTCGTTGGTATTTGTTTTTCTGAACAATATCGGTAGTCATCATCAGCTTTTTATTGCATGTGTGTGAATGCGAGGAGGTCAAGAGGGGGTATAACGTTTTCTTGCATTACTGACACTCTCTGGTTTTATGAACCGCTCGCACGCATTTACACATGAGTTGACTGACACAAAATGGGGGGTAATACGAAATCACCAAATGAATTCATTCTGCAGTGAACATAAATAGACTGATCGTGGTCATAATGAGTGCCAAGTGATTTTCGAATATTAGGATTACCAGCTCTCTTGAATCCCTTACCGGAGAGCACCAAAAATTCCAGACCCCTTAATATAGTACATGATTATAAAAGTGACGGCAAAACATCACCTCTGTAGCACTGCAGTTCCTTCCATCTGTGCCATATGATTTCGGTTCCTCTTGTGCACTTCCCTGCATGGGAGACATTCAAAACATAGTTTGTGTACATAGCTCACCAACAATGAAAAGATGCAATAGAGCTGCACACTGCCGAATGTGTCATCACGAGTAAATGTCCAGACAACATAGATGATGCCGCATTTCTTCCTCTTTTTCGATTTCTTTCTTGCAACATAAATATGCAGCCTCCATTAAAATAGTGCAATGCGAACTTGCTTGTGGAACAGTGCAATACCCTAGTTCCACGAGGCGTGTTCAAGACACAAAGAAGTTTAGCTTCTACCACCTCCTGCTGTCTTTCCATCAAGTATTCCGCTCCTGCGGGCACATACAGATAGTTGTTCTAGGCCACTAGTAGTTCTGATGGCGAAATTAATTCAATCCACCCTAAATGTAAACGAAAAATGTGGTCACTCCTCAATGGCAAACACATGCAGTTACAGCCTTGTCTCAGTGAAAGAAACATGCCGTTTGTAAATGACCAAAAAAAAAAAATTGCCAGGATTAATGAAAGAGGCATTATTATACTTTGAATTTTGCCACAGATAATCCAACTCTTTTATCTATCTATGGTAATGTCCGCAGCTAAAGAACTTGCATTTTTAGGCCCACATTGAACTTAGTTAGGTCCTTCGGTGTGGACCGCACATGCCGCCATTTTTACACTTTTCTTCTTCTTTTTGTTTGCACCAGATGCACATTATCACTGTCTATGTATGAGACTTCACCCTTTTTGGCAATAAAATTCAGGTGAAACTTTGCGCTTGTGCCTGACAAGTCGCCCGTCTTCGTCCTCCAGTTTATGTGCAGAAGCCTGAGGAGCAATTTCTATAACCTGAGGAGCAATTTGGATTTCTTTACTGCTCATTATGCACCACTATTATTATTCCACCACTAAGCACTGATATCATATACAGATACACTTTTTGTAGATGGTGCTTGCTCTCACAATTGCAAATGCACAAAAAACATGGTGGTGTAATAAAAAAAAAAAAAAGAAGACTAAAACATAGAATCAAGTGCCAGTTGCACACACCTCTTTTGAGGGTGTGCACCACATACCATTGCATCAAACAGGTAGATGTAGTCTGAAGAGTAGCTGACCAGCATCTCCTGCCCGTTGGCACTGTACGTCAGCGAAGTGATTCGGTGACTTCGGCCCTCAAATTCAGGAACAGTGAGCCGTGATGTCATGGCATCCATGCTGTTGCTCATGAAATTACCTGGCAAGGAAAGGCAGAAACAATGTACTACGGTTTATTACAGCCACGATGTATTACAGCCAAAGGACCAATGTTACAGAGGCAGTAGATGCTGGATAAACAGCTATAATTAACGTAAGCACTTCAATCCGCAAAAACAATAATGAAGTGACGTGAACTACTCCGCAAGTACGGCTCTTCACTGATCATTTTCTAAATGGAAGAAACAATAATGAGCTAAGAGTTAACAAATACCAGTCACTCACCGGTTGCTCGAGTTCCAAGCATTCGCCGGTCAAACACCCTGACAGCAGAGTCTGAGCACCCTACGGCTAAGTAGTACGGTGTCAATGGATTCACGGCAATTGAAGTAATTGCACGATGGCAGTTAATCAGGACATCCTGCAAAACAAGAACAAAAAATAATGAACTCAAAAGATGTTGTCTTTCTGCATGAAATGCTTCTAGTGAAGCCAGACTGTTAATACAGCACAGATGTCACCTCTTTTTTCTGTTACTCACAGTTTTATTTGTAAACTTCAATCAAGTAGTAGGGAAATTCTGGCAGCCAATACGAAATATACAGTTGGCTCACATTAAACTGAAATCAACAAGACCAGAGGCTCTTGTTTTAATTATCAAAGGCCTGAATTATCTGTACGTTAAATCATAGACAATCATGCTTGTATACACAAAGCATATTTTTGTTCCCAATCTACCATCACCTGTACGGGGCAGATCACATTCGTGGCATCAGGTAGTATATAAAGCAGAAAACGAGCGCAAATTGCGATGCAAGTGCACCACGCGAACGGAGCTCACCGCGGCAAGATAACACGTGGAACTCCAGCAGTTATATTCCAAATGTTATTTTGCTGTGCGCGTTAACATTCTCGCGTATTTAATCATGTAAATAGGCGAAGAACACAAAAATTATGGAGAGAAAAAAAAAGGAGACATGCGTCTTCCTTATTCTGTTTCTTGAGCTGCTTCGCCGATCGGACATGTGTCAGTCATTCTCTGTCCGTTGTAGTTCTTTTATCTTTGCAATGCTTCCCCATTCTTAATTGCTTATAAACTAGCCCAATCTTCAGTCACGGCCCATTTTATATAGCTTAGAGCGACGGGAGCCGTCGGTGGCGGCGAGTGTGAACACGCCACTGCGTTGGCATTCGCCGTCGATGCACAGCACAGTCGTGTGCCGGACTCAACCAGAGTTTGGAATTGCTATGAAGGAAAATGTACATTAAAAGAAAGACTGATACACTGATAAGACGGCAAAATAACGACAAATCTGAGTGTTCGCCTTCGGTGCCCAAGCTCCGGAGTCGTTACACTGCGGAGGCGAAGACAGGCAAGTGGAACACGAAGCTCTTGCGTATGAACGGTTCTTTTATTAACGTTAGAGCAACTAGACCATAGCAAATCAGCGTCGGAAATGTACAGTGCCCAGCGATTGAAGCGCGCGGCTGCCGCCGTTTTTTTTTTTTTTTTTGCCACAGGTGAGCGCCGTGGGACCAAATGCAGTCATAATGCGTTACTAAGGTTCTCGCTTTCACTCTACACCACAATGCATCAGTTTGGCGTCCTCAGCGCTTACAGTCAGTGCAAAAAGCGCTGGCGGCCATGCGATTCGAGTATCGCGTTTCAATTGCTGAGCACTGCACGCGCTGTTGCCTACAGACCGCACATATAGACTTTCTGCCTGAAAAACACGATGCCGACCATATAATATTAGGCTACATATATAAAACAGGTGAAAGATTTGCAAAGAGGATTGTTCATTGAGCAGTAAAATGTTTTGATGCCATATGTCAATAGACAATTACTTCATAATTCATTGAACTAGAAGTTAAATATGTGGTATTCCATACATTCCTACAAATGCTGCTTGAAAGCCACCTATGGTAGTTAAATCAAAGCCACCTTTGAAATTGAAAGCCACCTATCGTTGCTAAGTTATCCAACTTTGAGTTATCGCAGGTTGACTGTAATGCCAATCAGTATGTGCAACCATAGCAAGTGAGCCTCAGGAATCCAGATTTTTCATGTGTCCATCTTCCATGTAGTTTTCATGCCACTACAACACCTTACAACACACAACTGCAAACCAACTGGAAGCTGATCTTTTGTGGAGCCTCCAAATTTAGCGAAACTTTGGTTACTTTCTTATCAGCAAGAGCACATAATAATTTCTGTGGGGACTCTTTTCAAGCTATAATAGGCAATAAAGATTTCTGATACCACTTTTTCATCGAGGAGTGGTGAAAGGGCAAATAAACCAGGTTTAAAGGTGACATATCAGCAATAATGCCTTCATTATAGATTTGTTTCTCTGGACTGTATTATGTCTACAAATACTGAAACGAAATCTTTTCACAGTTTCTGAAAGTCTTGAAAGAGGACTTTAGCTGTGTTATACTGTCGTTTGAGAGACACATTCAGCCATTCAGTGCAACTTTCCATCAAGCAATATGCACGTAGGTGCAGTACTTCCCCAGCATGGTACTTGGGTAAGAACCTCAGCTGAGAAAAGCCCAGAAAGCCAGCGGTCATGCAGCAGAAGGTTTATAGTTAAGAGTAACAGGGTTCTTAATGAAAACAGAAGAGAACAGCTCTGCTACAAGCAAGCTACTTCAGGTGCAGATGAATGAAATGATATGAAAGATTTAAATAAAGAGAAGGGAGGAGAAGGGCAATCAAGCATCCATCAACAACAAGGTATCCAGCAGCCCCCCCCCCCCCCACCTGTTGCAACAATAAAATGACTTCAATAGCTCAAGTGGTATCACCTTATGTGCTCCTCAGTCTTTTCAGACTTGGCTTAAGAATGATCTATAACAGATGATTTTATCTTAAAAAAGGTGGTGTCACCATCCTGAGTTAGCATAGCTTAAGTCCAGTGTTTAAAAAATGCTGTACAGCCACATGCATAATGCTGTGATCAACTTAAATAACCAAATGGGCCAAGTTCTGCACCTGCAAGTATTCCCTAACAAAGTCTCCTGAACAACAAAGTCTCCAGAACCAAATGCACTTAAAACTTGTTCTCGGTCGGGTTGGTCTTTACTAAAAGACCAAATTTAGCACTAGAGAGATAACTCTACACAAAAAGGAACACAACTACAACACTGCCCATGTCATCATTCCTTGGTGTCTTTGACATCCAAACAAGACAGAAGTACACGTGAAGATACAGACTTAAAGAGATGAACGGTATTTGAACAAGAGATGTCTCTGTAATCAACAATTGAACGCACAGGGGCGTCCTGACGAAGACAAGCCCCTAGTCGAAATGTCGGCTCCAAAGACTTCTCTTCCACGACCTGCCATTATTGATAAATATGTCATTTCTGTAACAAGTGTGTTTTCACGCACTCACACACTAGGGTCAAAACTTTACAAACAACAACAAACTAACATGTCAGGTGTGTAAGACATCCTCCACAACACTAACCTCGGAGCAGTCATCAGCAGAGCAGCTCGTCTTGGTGCGCAGGTCAAACCAGCGCACTGTGCCATCTTCACCGCACGAGAGAAAGCTGTGGGGGTCATTCGGAACCGTGGCAATCTCGTACGCAGTGCCAAAGTGGCAGTTGAACAGATTGCGCAGGCTTGTCTCCGGACGCTCCACATCTGAGAAAAGTATGGCGCCATCTCCTGAGCAGGACACCACCTGAAACAAGAGTGTGCAATCACATTTTATGTATTCATCAATTCGCTATAGCTGATCAATGAACAAAAAAAATTGTTAAGCTACCAAAATAGGGAACATTGTTATCTTGCTTACAAGCATAACAATCAACAAAGGCACTCACCAAACGATCTCCAGAGCTTGGAAGAAACTTTGCACTGAATATATTTGCTGTGTGGCCAGTCCTTATCTGTGCCAGAATCTGCACAGGCAATGGAAAATTCACTCAGTGATCATTACAGACATTACTCCTTGTGTCTTATCCTGCACTGATATAACATACCACATGTGTGTGTGCATTTGTGATGCACAAGTGTTGATCGTCGGAGCCGGACAGCAGATATGTGCCCGCATCATTCCAGCAAATAGTGTTCACCTGCAAAGTACAATTTTCATAAGCAAGGCAACAAGCGAGGAATGCAAGCACATTTGAAAGCATTAAATAATACATTCACTGCAGCATTACTTTTGGGGGTCCCCATTTCTGCGCGTCATGAGCCAACGGCGGATCATGCGCTGTTGCATCTTTCTCAAACTTCGGAGAAGTGACATCACTGCACTTGCAATCGGAAGCAACAAAAATTAAAGCTGCATTAATTTTTTGCAAAGGATTGCTACAACGCTACAGGAAACACCTTTATTTTTATTGCAACACAGAAGGGCACCGTGACCCACTGGTGACCATGCCACAGTGAGCATGTTCAAGCAAATAAAAGGCCATTAAGAGTGCCACAAAATTGACCTGCCCACTTTATGTGTCTTGCCTGCTTTCCTGCATCCTAAGGTGTGAGTGAATTAAGCCGTTTTTCTTTTTCCCACAGGGCAACACACCAAATTGCAAAGCATACAGCAGTTGTACAGACGTGCATTAGCTAACATTTTTCATGAAGACTTTTGCAAGAAAATGCATTTATTAACTAGCTGGCTCTTGCAGCATGGCCATATGAACAACTTGAATCACATACTTGGTCTGAGCAATGACGCAGTAAATACAACCTATGGACATTGAAAATATGCTCTTGAGAATGATTGCCCTGTGATTAAAAAAGGGCAGGAGTTTAAGGCGACAGCATGTTAAGTGTCAATTTATTTTTTGTTCACTGCATCTGCACTGCATTTGTCTATACCAGAGAGGACCAGCCACTAGCAACTTCAGCTATACATTACACTGCCATTATCCTAACAAGAGCAGGAACGCGACAGTAAGTAGCAACTTGACATATGTGTTCCTTAAAGCAGGCAACTTATTTGCATTTAGCAAGAGTTATAAACAAAGTCACATATCGTATCATACACTTGCATTAAACACATGTCAAAACAACACAAGAACAAATATGACATATGCGAGCCATATAGAGAATGTACCAGCAATAACAATTTCACATAAAATTTATGTCACTAAATATATAAAAGCACGTAACCAGATACATGCAGACATATTCAGTACAGACAGATGACTGTAGTCCCAAATAAATTTAATACAGCATATGCAATGAGACATTTCGGTCACATATATATATATATATATATATATATATATATATATATATATATATATATATATATATATATATATTGCACATAATTAAGCAGCCTGCCCCCCAGCCCACACATGCATCTTTACTATTACGTACGAGTTTTATGCAACGTCCAACGTAGTTTAAACAGTATAAATGCAGCTGTGTGCACCCATCGTTTAATGGCACCTTAAATCGTGATGTAAGAGCCTGCTCTAAGCACCAGTAGATCTGTATAGAACATATCTAATTATACAGATCGCAGGCGCGCGCAATGTAAAGTGAATAATATCACATGCAGCGCAGAAGCATATAGTTGCGTGTTCCGCACTGCAATCCTTTCACAACAGCGAAATAAAACGAGAAGAGAGCCAACAAAAGAAGGATATGCGCGTCGTACTCACACAGCCGTTGTGCACAGGAAGTTTGACTTCAAGGCGCAGTTTTTGTACGAAGGACAAGCTGCCTGAAAAATGATAAAAGGACAGAGATGAAGCGGCAGAGTTAGTAAATAATAACAGACAAGCGCGGCTCACAGTAACAAGCGCGTCTCGTCGGCGGCACCTAGATGGTGTAAATTATTGGGCGAGGTTTATTTTTAGAGACTTTTGCGCCTCGACGCGCACATCCGTGCGGTATGCTTACGGCCTCCAAAGGCTCTGTCACAACAACACGAGAGCATATCACGTCGGCGACACCGAAATAAACGCACGTCGCACGGCGTACGCACCTTTCGCGGCATCAAATAGTTGGTACGGCGTCGAGTACCCGTAGTGGAATCCTTCGGTTTTCCAAAATAGGCCTTTCCTATTGAACATCGCGATGCGTACAGTCGTTACCTCTGTCTAGAAGCGATCATTTCACTTTGACAATTACCACAGCGTGCGTAAAGCAGTCTTTTGACGCGCGACTATGATATCAACAAACGGATCATCGCCTCTTGTTTCACTCCACCGACCAGTTTCTGCTTTGGATGGCCACGGCCGCAACAGCAGCAAGCGGAGAGTGGGCCAAGTGATCAGCGCGCAGCTTGAGCAGCACAAGCTACAAATTGGCGACGCTAGCCCCACGTAGACGCTGAAATAGCGTCACAACTCGTCATAAGACCTTATCTGCGTCGTTATGAATTACTGCAACGAAAAACTCGGGACGCTGTTTGCTCAACTTGCGGCTCTAAATAACCATCGCACCAATAAATGACAATTTCGATTTCGGTTTCGCTAGTGCGAGGCTTTTGTGGTTGCTGGCCACCTCTCGGCGTTATTAAGAAGCTCCTGCGCACGTGCTGTCATCTATCGCTAATAACGGAAAAACTTGGTGCATTTAGTTTTGGAAAAGTGAGCGCGCTGCTGCCGTGACGGTTTTGGCCGGCAGAAAGTTTTGTTGCGCTAATGAACCTAAATTAAAGCTGACGGCTTTACCATGAATACACTTGTCAGCATTTTGATTGCTGCCTGCGCTGCGGCTTTTGCCATTTTTCACACTTATCCCGCTCCGCCGAAATCACCGCTACTTTACCAGTGGGAAAAAGAAGACGGTGGTTCGTACTTCAAGTTTCAAGACTACGACATATTTTTTAAAGGTAAGTTTCATCGTCATTTTGTCTTGTACTGGCAAATGCCGCTGTACTGGCAAGTGCACCAGCTTTTCTATGGCGTCTGTAACCGCACCCAGACAACCGCGAAGGACCAATTCTCACTTTCATTGAGCTTGTTTGAGTGGATTACTTGTCATCGCAACGAATTCTCTGAACTCTCTGTGCTGGCTCGTTGTTTATCCTTAGCCGCGAAATGTGCAAGGAAACATAAAAATCTGTTTAGTGCGGACTTTCTTACTCTTAGTAGACTGACTGAAGGACGCGTTGGGAAATCTCCCCAAATTTTAGCAGCATCTGTAAATTCTGGAACCTCCCGAGTTTGCTTCATCGTAGAAAATTTTCTGTTATTAGTAAACGACGAACAGATTTTAGTTTTTATCTTGCACAAAAAAAAAGTTTTTATCTTGCACAAGAACGACCGGGAAGTTTAGTTGCTACGGTCGGACCTTTTATTTATTCTTTGTTACTTTTTTTTTTTTTTTTCGGTGTCTGCTGAAAATATTACTTGTGTATGCGTGCCAACTTCTCTGTTGCAGATGTCAAGGGCAATGCAGAAAACAAGGACGTGCTACTGTGTCTCCATGGCTTTCCAACTTCTAGCTTTGACTATTACTTGGTCCTACCATCACTGCGAAAAATATTTGGCAGGATTGTGCTGTTTGATTTTCTGGGATTAGGCTACAGCGATAAGCCAGTAAGTATGTAGTCTCCCCTGAAACACGATTCTGTAGAGAAGGAGCACTAACGTTAGCGGACCAATTATAATTATATGGATGAAAATTTTTGTTTGACTGCCTCGCTGTGCATACGTACATTAGGTCAAAGTTCATTTGGTAGTCGACACTGTTGCCCAATAAAATGTCAGAATTAAAGAGTACTTTAATATATACTGCTGTAACATTATATATACTGCCTTCAGTGACACAAGTAAAATGAAAAGAGCAGTGGCTTTCTTTCTGTGCACTAGCTAATTGCTATGCACTCAGATAGGAAACATTAATGCTCAGGATTGGAGTTGGGTCTATTCAAGCCACTAAAAGTTGTTAGTTTCAGATACCCTTTGTAGTGTGTGCTGTAACCTTTGCAATGTGTGTGTGCATGCATGTGTGTGTGTGCACTGCAACAGCAAAATTAGGGTTGCATACCTGTGTGTGTTATATGTAGTCAAAAAATGGCATAAAGGCTGATTGTTTGCCTCGAAGACCTAGTCACTGTATGAAGCAGTATCGATAATTTCCCAAATTGGCTTACCATGCAAGTTACCCATGCTCGCTACAGGTTCTGTAAAAACAATGGCCTCTGTAGCATATTCTCCATGTTTAGGTGGCCCAGCAAACATGCACTTTATTACATTTCTAAAATGTCAGAAGATATAAAGGAACTTGGTTGAAAATATTCAGTGTTATTGAAAAAAGATGAATATGAGAAGGTATTCCAAAACAGGCACATGTTCTGCTTTGTTCCTGGTAATTTGCGAGAGCTGTAATTTGGCATCATAAACGGCGCCAGAAAAAATTCTTAAGTGTGCCAGTCACTTTTCATGAAGCCACAACATATACTTGATTACAGAGGCTTCACAAATGGCGTGTCCTTGTTTGTTCCAGAGGTTTCACACTTACTCCATCTTTGAACAAGCCAACATTACCGAAGCCCTCATGAAGAAATTGGGCTTGCGCAGGGTTCATGTCCTAGCTCATGATATAGGAGACACAGTGGCCCAGGAACTTCTTGCTAGACAACAGTAAGTCAATTGTTTCTCAAGTTCTGCATAGTGCTGCCAATAATTTTACACCCTATTTCGTGAGAGCGCAGACAACCTGTATTGCTCAAAGATCATTCCTACGAGCCTCAGGACATTTCTTTCCTTGTTGCACAGTCTGCAGTTTTAGCCTGTTGATTTCAGTTGTAGCTTAGTTCTTTATGTTCCACTGGTTAGTAAAGCTTCCACTGGCGATATAGCTTAGCAACATCAAGGTTTGGGCTTGTTGGAGTGTGACATAATGTAACAGTGTGTTCTGCTGTTACTGTATTCATGTTCATGTTCTTCAGTCTTTCATACTTTTGAATGTTTGCAGTAACATTCACAGGCTATACGGTCCTTTGCAGTCTGTTGAAAAACGAACTATGTATTTCGTTTTTGGTATAATGATCAGTTATTACTGGCCTTACTTTTAAAAATTAGCAAGCACTATTTTGCTATTGGAGAATCTGCTAGTACTAATTGAGACAACAACCCCCTGCCCCCTTATTTGTTTGTTTGTTTTACTAAGTATTAACCACACTGTTGGCTTAAGCAAGCTGTGTGTTAAACGTACATGCCTCATTGAAGAAACTCTTGTTTGCTGCTACAACTAAGCTCACAATCTCAGTGGAACCAGTAAATTAGAAGGTAGCACTTGATGATACATTTGTCTCTTCTACTCTGAACTGGTAAGCTTGGACAAATGATGCCATTGGAACTTCATTAGGATGTTCTTTTTTTGTGTGTGTGTGTTTGTGTGTGTCAGAAATGGGGACTGTGCCCTTTGCCTAATGTCAGTGTGTACACCAATGTGCATCCCGAGTAATCAGGACACCTGCTGTTTCTTTCCAGGGAAGGTGTCCTGCCATTTGAAATTTCGACTTTGTGTATGATGAACGGTGGTATGTACTTCATACTTGCACATGTTTCAATGTTTATAAGTGTTGGATGTATGGTGACTTGGACACATTATTACAACTTGCTTTATTTCCCTGCTTAGGAATTTTGCCTCAGCATCATCATCCAAGATGGTCTCAATTGGTAATGCCTTTGAAAGTTTGTCTTTAAATTTAAAGTTACGGTGACTGACTTCTCTCAGCATCTGTGGTGTCTTGCAGATATTGAGAATGCCTGTCATTGGTGTTGTGGCTTCAAGGTTCATGAACCACCTGGTCTTCAGAGTAGCGTAAGCTTTGGTCCTGTTCATTCTCAGTGTCTTGTTTTCCGAAAGTTGCACTGATCAAAACTTGATTTTGTTTGCCTGTTCTCTAACAGGCTGGCTGATGTCTTTGGCCCCAACACTAAACCAACTGCAACAGATGTCCACAATTACTGGCATTTAGCTCGGCTGAAAGATGGTTACCGGGTATTTGGCCTGTAAGTACTCGCATGGCTGGCTTTGGTGTAAGTCCATTATTGGAACCTTATGTAGACGGAACTGTGCGTATGAAGGCCATACTAAATGTCCAGAACTTTCGTAATTTGGAGGGCACACAAGTGTGTATACATTGGAAGCGAACTATGCTTCATTATTGCTAACAAAATACTATTGGTTAGTAACCATTGGCGTTGGTCATTGTGTGTCAGAGGAATTGGAAACAGCAGTTTTTTAAGTGCACGGGCTCTTCTTTTTGGTACTATGTCAGTGCAACAGCAATTGACAGAACTGCCCACTCGTGAAACTGCACGCTGAAATCTAGGGTTCAATAAAAAGCTCATCTGGTCCAGGATGAGCATGGCACAGTTGTACAAAAACAAATGGACAGTGACCACATAAAACACTACAAGTTTAAAACAAAGAACAAAATATGCTTTAGTTCCTATACGGAAGCCTTGTTTGCAATACTGGAGCTTTGTGAATACGGCTGACATATGGGTGCTGAAATGTCGTTTTTTCTTCTAAACTTGTAGCGTTTTGATGTGGTTGGTATCTGTGTTTTTTACACAACTGTGCCGAAACCTCATGCTCTAAGTTCCACATCATGTATTTGTAATTTGCGTTTTTCATTTAGGCTCCTCTCCTACATCGACGAAAGGTTCGAAAATGAAGAGAGGTGGGTTAGAGCACTGCAGAAGTCGGCTTCCAAAGGTAACTAATTTAAAACCATACATTGAGGTGCCTGAGTGTTGATTAAGCAGCCAGCTCAAAAAGTCCTTTATTTTCACTTTTCCTCGTGAAGTTCACATGATATATGGCCCGGCCGATCCTGTCAACAAACCACCATTTCAGGAGCACTACAAGTGAGTGCTCTTCTTTCTCTCTCCCTGCAACCCCATCTCCCCTCAAATTTTTTTCTTCATCATTTCATACATCACAGGACTTTTTTTTTTTTTCCTTTACTGAAAAAGGATGTCTACAAACACTTAGTACTTTTCATTATTATTGTAATGGCACTTAGTGCTCTCCACTATAATAGTAATGAAAGTTAATAGTGCGCTTGTGTACAGGAAAACCCTTGCAACAACCAGTTTTAGCCCACAAGATTCATTGAAATTGTTAGAAGTAGTACACAACCACTTGGTGACATTCTCTGCCTACACGTATTTGTAATGTTGTGATGATAAGCTCAAGCGATGCAAGTTACTTCCAGAGTTCTTCTGTCGCTCAAGTTTTGATGTTTGCACTTCATAAATTTGTGTCCATGCCTTCTGCCAATAGGAAACTCGTTCCTGGCTCTAGCATCCACATTCTCCACGAACACATCGGCCATTACGTGCACCTAGAAGCTCCCAAGGAGGTGGTTGCAGGCTACTTACCGTTCTTGGAAGCCCACGGTGTCAAAACAAAGACCATATCTGTTGCACTCCCCGACAGGTTGTTGTAGTCCAAACCCCATTTTTATATGACTTAAGTGGCACATTACTGTACTGATCCTCTTTTATTCACCTGCTCATAGGCTCAGAACAGTATGAATTTTTAATTGTAATCTCATAGCAGTGCCTTCAGCAAGAACTTTCTGTGATATTCTCTCCACTATGCCTTAAGCTGACCACCGTGCCTGGTCATGTTACTTCAAACACTCTGGTCGAAAAAGAACTCAAAAGAAAATGTCATTACCTAAGGTATGTCACCAATTTCCAACTTTTTAAAAATCTTATTGTTATTTCATGTTCGGCTTCTAAAGAACCATCTCAAAAGCCTTTAAAGTGTTCTAACCAATGAAAAATATAACAGTTCTAATTAAATAAGCAGACTATTTTGTGAACTAGGATTTCTATTTGCCATCTGATTAGTGCAAAGTGCGTTATAGCTCTCCCCCTTCTCCTCCTCTCCCCAAAATCTGCCACTTAGATGGTAAAGCTTTAAATGAAGGATCATAACATTGAAAGTTAATTGTTTTCAGTTAACCTAATTCATTGTGCAGCCTAATCTGTAAAGGAGCTTTATTGAAAAATGTTTATAGTGAAGTTGTCTGTGTTCACAAACAAAAATTTCTTGGCACAATGAAAGTTGCTTCCAGCTTTTGAGCAAAACAAGGTAGACACAAAATTTTTTATGCTAAATGTTTGAGTGTGTGAGGGTGCTTAAAATGTCTAAAATAGAAAAGCTTTTTTTTTTTTTATGCATTTATCAAGGTGGTGACATACCTTCACATATATCCATGTGCTGTGGACGGCATTACATCACTAGGCAAATTGCTGCATGATGAAGCCTTTGATGACAAATCTGTGTGTGTTTGTTTTTGTTGGCATTAGCGCAAAGGGGCCTTAGCACGTACTGCCTGAAAGCTAGTGTGCCTTGACTCATACTCATATGCAGCATTCCACTAAGTATAAACAATTAAGTCATCCAGTCGCCCTGCATCTGGGTAACACGTACTTGCAGAATGAGAGCTGTGACAGACCATTTTAGTTTTGGCTAATGAAAACTACTGTTTTTAAGACACGTATGTGCTCATATAGAAGACTAGTATGGGCACAAATGCACATTTTCTCATTGCCATATGCACTTGTGTGACTGTCTTGCTGACAGTCCAAGTGTTAGACAGTGCATTTAAGAAATCTTTAAGAGAAAGGTTTAGGTCCTGCCATAGTGATTCATATATGTGTGAAACACAGAAATGTTCTCAGTTTACAATGTCCAAGCCAATATGAAAGTTTTTTTACTTTAAAGAAAGATTGCTGTTTAAATTGGCCCTCAGTTTTTCTTCTTTTTTTTTTTCTATCTTATTTTACAGATGTTGACAGGAATCTGCAAACAGATAGCAGTTCTGTTAAGTTGTTTAAAGCAGACACATTCTCTATTATTTTCGATCTACATAATATACTTGCATCATTTGCTTCATTTGAAGGAATGCTGACACGAAAATTTTGTCTCGCTTTATTGTTTCTTTTAGGCAGATGTCGACTCTGCACTGGTAATATGAAGTCTCAAGTTGTTGAAAGGGCAACAAATATTTAATTACATCACCTTTTAATGAAAACAGTTCGAAATGTGCAAAGTACAGCACAACCTTTGATGTGTCGGCATTCCTTTAAACAACAGTCTTACCAAGAGGGTTATTTTTTAGAGTAATGTGCAATATATCTCTCTTGAACATTTGCACTCTCATATTTCCTTACAGAATTATGGCATCTATCTCTTCATTGATATGTTAAAGTCATAAACACGATGCTACAGTTTCCTTGAATTTTCCTCTCTTTGTCAATTTATGCAAGAAATTTGAGACGCTAAACATAAAATCTGCTCCCCACACTGACTAGATTAATGCTGTTTTATATATACCGATTTAATTCAAATCAGTTCATTGGTTGTCTTTGTACATCAGCTTTCTTTTTTCTTTTCATTCTATGCATCTTAGCATAGGGCCAGTAAAGAGGCTAAATTTAAGGCAGGACCCAAGGTCTCCAGCTAAACTCTGCAAAATCTGACAAAAAAAAAAAAAGGAGAATCACTTTGCTGTATAAAGTGCCAAATTTCAACCTTGTGCTGCACCTTTACAATTTTTCCTTTCTGTATTTTTTTCCCCCTTTTTTGAACATTCCATAAGTGCAAAAATATTAATAATAATAAACTAAGGAGAAAAATGAAGAGTTCGTTGCTGCAATATCAAAGCTGCATGTTTACAGAGCAGCCGCCAATATCAGTGCTGAATAATTGCTTAGTTTCCTTCAGAGACACATGGCCTGTGTGGGCTCATAAGTGAAATGGAGAAATATGCAATGTACTGTGTGGTTGTTCCTTTGTTTGCAGCAAGATACGCTCAAATAAAAGGGAAAAAAAATTATCTTTTTGATTTCCCTCATGCCTTCATTTCTCGACAGTTATGCTGTGTAATACACTGTAAGGACACTTCACTCGAGCTTTTAACTACAGCTCTCTAGCTTTACGCTGATGAAAAGAAGAAAGAAAATTTTAGAACCTCTGTTATTTTAAAAAGACACCTCAAAACAGCGTGGCACGTTACTACGTACGAGGATGTGTTAGAACTGGGTTAGCGCAGTAAATACAAGTGAGTGGCTAGGTGTTGCACGACAGGATTTAGTGACGTCCTTTGCCACTTTAGCCATGAGGCACCTCATGTGTCCATTGCAAAATTAAGCAGCTGTGGTGCCTGCACCTCTGCACTTTCTCGTTGTCTCACATGCAGTGCTGAGAACATTCAATAAACGACAACGCAGAGCAGGTGCATTCAAACACTACTTAGCTGTTTAGTTCAGCACTATTTAATGCATGGCAGCTGCAGCACTTGTGGAAGTCTTGCGAAACAGTACTTCTGCTATACTGGACGGCACATGGGCGAGCGCAAGCTTTTCTGCGGGCTGTTCCAACTTACTTTAGCCAAGGTTTAAGCTGCGGCACACCAGACTAAATCTGCAGTTGGTTCATACGTGGCATGTTTGACCGCACTGCAATCACGGCATGCAAGTGGCAATGTCACTTGCATTTTTCATTATTTTACAGGCTTTCTTTAGGACGCAGAAAAAGTAATGTAACAAGCAGGCTCTGCTTAAATAGACATTTCCACGAATGCTTCGCAACTTTCTTGTTAGAAGTTTTGCCCGAAAATGTTAATTAATAGGTTAAGTAATCCTAAAGGTATACTGACATTATATTCTCAACTATTCATTATTTTTGTTAAATGAAAGCCCGGACCTCTAAACCCTAGAAGATATAGTGACAAACCCCAGAGCACCATAAGTCATTTGATGCAAATGTTCTTGCAGTTTCTAATGAGAAACTGAGAATGTTCTCACAATCACGAAATAAGCCAAAAGCTGTTAATAGGTCCAGCTGCTTGAAATGACGCTGCATGCAGTGAAATAATATTTGGCTCGCATGTTCACAGGTGTTTCAGTAACAGATCAGAAGCATTTTCTTACTGTGCTCAAAAAGTGTTTCAGGCCACCTTTAATGCAAAAAAAATGAATATTCGGAAAGATAATGTCAGTACCGCTTTAACTAATTATGCAATCAAGCAGAATACAAAAAAGTAGTGTGACTTGCTCGATACAACAGCCAGCAACACACATGTGGTCGGGCCCTTCTCCGGCATATTTTTTAGCAGTGTCTTAAGTTAGCTGGAACACCCTTTATGTGGTGCAGTAGACAAACTACAGCACTGTGACCAGTTATTATGATCTGTGTGTTGCACACTACCGCATTCACTCACAGATGCACATCTATCTCGTATAGAGTTGTAGTTGTTTCTTGAGAATTTTTGTCTCTTCTCTGATAAATGCAGCCACTGTCTGTGAGCAGAAGTCTTTGCCTTCAGGTAGCGGAGCACTGTAGTCGCACAACATGGCTTCTATTAAAGTCACCACTAACTGACACTGCTGTTCGTCGAGTTCCTCTTCTCTGGACCGAAACAGCAATTTGTTCCATTCCAACCTGGAAAGAGTACCAGGCGTGACAGTAAGTCATAAACTGGCAAGCCACTTCGGCTCCATATTTCACAAGGCTAACAAAAGATGGAGCGTTCAAATCGCTTTGACATACAACTGGAGCACACCTTGATGCCTTGGGATGTGACAGTACTTGCATGACAATTCGCCCATTCCATGTCAATCCATCCGCAGTAAAGCCACAAGACTCACTGTAATGCGTACAAATTATTGCTAACAATCAGAATAAAATGTTTAGTGTCCTAGCAACTAGAAAAATGCGAGAACTGAATACCTTATAGCATTTTTTGCCTCCAGAAAAGAAAGCTTTGAGGCAAAATGTGGGATTGCTTGCGCCTTCCAGGAGTGCAGCTTACATAGGTGCTCTGTAAAGGTCATTAGTGTTTAAAATTGTGGTTATGACATTGCTATCTACAGTGTGTATGCTTCATCACAAGCACTAAATGGTGCTGACACTGACAATTTAATTCAAGGCAATAAAGCTTAAAATACTGCCTTGGTCAAATCTTCTCACCTCTTGTGATTGCAACCACGTCATTTGGGTTATCGGCAAGAACAAAGCCGTACTCCATAAATAACTTCTTGTTGTCGTGCGAGCCATAACTGATGAAAACTTGATCGTTCGGCTGGTAATTATTATTTGTAACAATTTCAAAGTAGGAGTCCACTATTGCAGTTTGCACCTACAACACGAAATGAATAGAAGCAAAAGTATTAAAAGAAACAAAGCCTTGATTAAGCTCTGTTCAAAGCTAAAAACGAGTTGACACAGCCGAACATTGCACAATAATACCTGAAAAGCTTCATTATTAAGATTTCAAGTTGGCAATCCATTTTCAACAGGGACGAGGAAAGAGAACACTGGACATGTGCCGTGTCAAAAGTTCTCTGTTCTAAGTGGTGCTGTTAAAGATGAATAACTAAAATATGTCATTTAATCTTGATCTATAATTTGCTAGGACGCCAGTGTTCGTGCTGTACAGTATGAAGGAGCTACACAGAATTTTAACAGTGAAACATTACACAGTACTAGAAAAAAAAAATGGACAGTCATGCTGAGTGTTTACTTACACTTGCCTTCCAGTGGTGGTTCAAGCAGTCCAGAAATGGAGCTAGGGCACACTTGTCATCATCCCAAAGGGAATGGCCAGTCTTGTGCTCACTAAAGATGCAGCGAGTGTTAACAGCAGTCCAAGCCCACACAAACAGGTGCCATGTAAAGTTCTTGGAAAGGCTAGAAAGCAGCGAGTTGCCACCAGTGCTTTCCTTTGTTAAAGTTTGTAACTTTAAAAAAGTACTTCGTATCCTAGACACTTGGGTCTGTGCTTTTCGGAACAAGTCGCAGGGCAGTTTGGCAAGCAATCTGCTTCCAAGGAACACAGGTGTTGTGTAGGTAGCCGGCAAGCTTTTGATGAAGAAGCGCCACTCTGAATCATGGCCTCTGAGCTTTTCATTCATAAGAAAAAGTGTCAACACTTCAATGGGAGTGAGTTGCCCATGATTTCTGGAAAAAAGTAAGAGTCTGAGTACATTTGTTGCAAGTAGACCAGTGCGCTTACCAACCTGATAACAAAATCGCGTAAGCTGCTTGACAAAGCTGTCTGAGTGGTTATTAGGAGACAAGTTGGTACTCTTAGAAAAGTGTCTCCAGAAGACAGCATCTGTTGCGTTGCCAGCCCTCTTCCAGTTTCTACAAGTAAACAGAAAACATACACGTCAACAGAAGTTGCAACTTTGCACAAACACCTTAGTGCAGCAACTTTAGCCCCTTCAGTCATGGATGAAGGAATAAACCGACCGTTCCATCCTTTATATATATATGAAGTAGTTATTCGGATCCGGTGTTTATTAAACTGAAATAAGTGCAGGCACACGTAGAAAGTAAGAACAAACATTTTCGACGTTTCGTCCGGGGTCCGGCCTCGTATACATATATATATATATCATTTCTTACTGAAATTAGTGAGCCGTAAGTTACAGGAATGCGGTTTCCTAAAAGTATGATAATCGTAAGAGCAAGGAGTGCTGCATCCAATCACCGCTGGGACAAATATGGGAAGCAGAGTGGCAAGTACGTGATCAGTTCATGTTACCTCACTCATTGCGGTTAACGCTGTTTAAAACCTTACCACGGAATTCCCTGAGACACAGCTGCTTGTGCAGTTCGAAACCGTTTGCAGTCATCCACTTCAAAAGATTCGCGCTCACATCTTCAGTGCACGACATACGTTCCGCTCTTCGCCTCGCCTTTTTCCTGTGATTACGTCCCTTCTTAGCCATTGCAGATCCTGGACATTCAATTGATAATTACTATTTCAAGTGAGATTAATTCATACAACGCGAAAAGAACACGCACAACTTCAGCTTCTCAGTTCAAAACAACAGTCGACATAGCATGCCGAGCACGATGCCGCCATGCCTCCCAACCTGCGCACTCATCGGTTTCGGTTTCTGAATAGTCGATTGCGCGCACTTCGTATATTTTGTTATTTGGGAGTCGTTTTATGTTTTATTTTTTATTTTTCAGTAATCGCGCGATACACTTTATTATAGTTATTCTCAGTCATACGGACGAGTTTCTTCGCCTTGATATGAATGTTAGCTAGGAATCGAGCCAAGCCGAGTTGGTCGACGTTCTGTTTCGCTCGCGTGCGAGGAGGGTGAGCGGAGCTCGCGTTTGTTACGTTTCCGAATTTGTTTTCCGTGGCACTTCACCAGCAGTTCACCCTCGGTGGGCAATGTTTTGCGTTTTTGTTTGTATGACATGCGCAAGGGATACTGAAAATCCCCCGAGCGACAGGCCCTGACGGCGCGCACCGAGTGAAACCCCTGCATGCACTTTCGTGTTTGGTGCCTCCCAAATCGAACGCATCGCCGCCGAACCGAACGTCTCGCTTTGACGTCCATTCATCATGGCTACGTCTGCCGTGGCCATGAAATGGCTGGAACTTCTGGAAAAGGAGTTTGATAGGGCCTACCTGGACTTGGACATTCTTTTGGGAGAGGTAGACGAGGAACAATGCGACATCACGTACGAAGCCCGCCGGAGGATGTCTGCCCTCAGCAGCGCCTTCGCCCAGCTGTGTCACAAGGCTCAGACGGTGTTCGAAACCAACGAGAAACAAGAGGTCAGTGAACGCCCCTGTTTCGTTACGTTTCTTCATTTCAGGCGAAATGTAAGATCGGATACGGGGTTGTCTGATGGCTGTCTTGGGCTATTATTCACCAGATTTCTCGAAAGTTGATTGTTGACTGAGCTTTATTGCGTTTGCTTCGTGTTAATCCGAGCGTAGGTGTAAGCTAGTTGCGGCAGAACTGGTGATGATGTGGTACATTGGTAACAAGACCTGCGTGCGAGTTTGCTGCGTCCCGTAACGCTAATTTCAGAGCCACATAGTGACGTGACATATGCTGGGCTTTCGTTCTAACCCTTAGGTTTTTGTAGGAGAAGGCGCACATTGAGAATTCAATCAAATGTAGACCAGTTTTGTATAGAAGGCTCCTTTTTGAGCGCATAAATTTGATTGATTTAAGCTACATTATTATTAGTGCTAAACTGACCCATGTTCATGCACTACACAAGAACGCAAGTAATTTATGTACGTACGGAGGCTAGCATCTGTGTACATGAATACATATAACGTCGAGCTGGAGTTCAGTTACGAGTTTGTCATTCGACCAGCTATAATATCTAGCCACATGTTTGATTGTAGGAGACTGGTGTCACAGCAGCAACCAAACCGCCTTTCCGTCATAGCGTCGAAGTGACATTTTACGTTGAGCGAGCAGATGCGTGCGGCGAGGTAACATCATGTGCGAAAGTGTTTCTTTACTTCCGGGTGAAAACCGCGCCACTTGCGCTCGCTCCGTCTTGGTTTTATTTTTTTATCAATAAAAAAAATTACTGCTAATGAGAACCGCAGTTTTAAAAGCGCTCAATGCAAATGATCTTTTTTTTTTCCTTGAAAACATGACTGGCAGGACTGTGTTGGTATTTCTAAAACAGACGTCCGCCTTCCCGTGCGTCCGAGGCTGCTGCAGTGCATGCGGGCAGGTAGTGAATATGACGAAGTAGCTCACGCTTTCTGATATCCGTGAACAGGCAGGCGATCGAGCTGTCAGTTGTTTTTTTTTTTTTTTTTTTTTTTTTTTTGAACCTGCTTCGCGATTTTACTTCGGAGAGCTGCAGTGGGGTTCGAACTATCACGTCACTACACTTGTTACAGAGAGAGGAGCGAGGGAACCCGAGGGGTAGTTCACATACAAGCGTGCAGTGGGGTTCGTACTATCACGTCACTACACTTGTTACAGAGAGAGGAGCGAGGGAACCCGAGGGGTAGTTCACATACAAGCGTGCAGTGGGGTTCGTACTATCACGTCACTACACTTGTTACAGAGAGAGGAGCGAGGGAACCCGAGGGGTAGTTCACATACAAGCGTGCAGTGGGGTTCGTACTATCACGTCACTACACTTGTTACAGAGAGAGGAGCGAGGGAACCCGAGGGGTAGTTCACATACAAGCGTGCAGTGAGGTTCGAACTATCACGTCACTACACTTGTTACAGAGAGCGGAGCAAGGGAATCCGAGGGGTAGTTCACATACAAGCGTGCAGTGGGGTTCGTACTATCACGTCACTACACTTGTTACAGAGAGAGGAGCGAGGGAACCCGAGGGGTAGTTCACATACAAGCGTGCAGTGAGGTTCGAACTATCACGTCACTACACTTGTTACAGAGAGAGGAGCGAGGGAACCCGAGGGGTAGTTCACATACAAGCGTGCAGTGGGGTTCGTACTATCACGTCACTACACTTGTTACAGAGAGAGGAGCGAGGGAACCCGAGGGGTAGTTCACATACAAGCGTGCAGTGGCGTTCGAACTATCACGTCACTTCACTTGTTCCAGAGAGCGGAGCGAGGGAACCCGAGGGGTAGTTCACAAACAAGTGTGTAGTAGGGTTCGAACTATCACGTCACTACACTTGTTACAGAGAGAGGAGCGAGGGAACCCGAGGGGTAGTTCACATACAAGCGTGCAGTGGGGTTCGAACTATCACGTCACTTCACTTGTTACAGAGAGCGGAGCGAGGGAACCCGAGGGGTAGTTCACAAACAAGTGTGCAGTAGGGTTCGAACTATCACGTCACTACACTTGTTACAGAGAGAGGAGCGAGGGAACCCGAGGGGTAGTTCACATACAAGCGTGCAGTGGGGTTCGTACTATCACGTCACTACACTTGTTACAGAGAGAGGAGCGAGGGAACCCGAGGGGTAGTTCACATACAAGCGTGCAGTGAGGTTCGAACTATCACGTCACTACACTTGTTACAGAGAGAGGAGCGAGGGAATCCGAGGGGTAGTTCACATACAAGCGTGCAGTGGGGTTCGTACTATCACGTCACTACACTTGTTACAGAGAGAGGAGCGAGGGAACCCGAGGGGTAGTTCACATACAAGCGTGCAGTGGGGTTCGTACTATCACGTCACTACACTTGTTACAGAGAGAGGAGCGAGGGAACCCGAGGGGTAGTTCACATACAAGCGTGCAGTGGCGTTCGAACTATCACGTCACTTCACTTGTTACAGAGAGCGGAGCGAGGGAACCCGAGGGGTAGTTCACAAACAAGTGTGCAGTAGGGTTCGAACTATCACGTCACTACACTTGTTACAGAGAGAGGAGCGAGGGAACCCGAGGGGTAGTTCACATACAAGCGTGCAGTGGGGTTCGAACTATCACGTCACTTCACTTGTTACAGAGAGCGGAGCGAGGGAACCCGAGGGGTAGTTCACAAACAAGTGTGCAGTAGGGTTCGAACTATCACGTCACTACACTTGTTACAGAGAGAGGAGCGAGGGAACCCGAGGGGTAGTTCACATACAAGCGTGCAGTGGGGTTCGTACTATCACGTCACTACACTTGTTACAGAGAGAGGAGCGAGGGAACCCGAGGGGTAGCTCACATACAAGCGTGCAGTGGGGTTCGAACTATCACGTCACTACACTTGTTACAGAAAGCGGAGCGAGGGAACCCGAGGGGTAGTTCACATACAAGCGTGCAGTGGGGTTCGTACTAACACGTCACTACACTTGTTACAGAGAGAGGAGCGAGGGAACCCGAGAGGTAGTTCACATACAAGCGTGCAGTGGCGTTCGAACTATCACGTCACTTCACTTGTTACAGAGAGCGGAGCGAGGGAACCCGAGGGGTAGTTCACAAACAAGTGTGCAGTAGGGTTCGAACTATCACGTCACTACACTTGTTACAGAGAGAGGAGCGAGGGAACCCGAGGGGTAGTTCACATACAAGCGTGCAGTGGGGTTCGTACTATCACGTCACTACACTTGTTACAGAGAGAGGAGCGAGGGAACCCGAGGGGTAGTTCACATACAAGCGTGCAGTGGGGTTCGAACTATCACGTCACTACACTTGTTACAGAGAGCGGAGCGAGGGAACCCGAGGGGTAGTTCACATACAAGCGTGCAGTGGGGTTCGTACTATCACGTCACTACACTTGTTACAGAGAGAGGAGCGAGGGAACCCGAGGGGTAGTTCACATACAAGCGTGCAGTGGCCTTCGAACTATCACGTCACTTCACTTGTTACAGAGAGCGGAGAGAGGGAACCCGAGGGGTAGTTCACATACAAGCGTGCAGTGGCGTTCGAACTATCACGTCACTACACTTGTTACAGAGAGAGGAGCGAGGGAACCCGAGGGGTAGTTCACATACAAGCGTGCAGTGGGGTTCGAACTATCACGTCACTTCACTTGTTACAGAGAGCGGAGCGAGGGAACCCGAGGGGTAGTTCACAAACAAGTGTGCAGTAGGGTTCGAACTATCACGGCACTACACTTGTTACAGAGAGAGGAGCGAGGGAACCCGAGGGGTAGTTCACATACAAGCGTGCAGTGGCGTTCGAACTATCACGTCACTACACTTGTTACAGAGAGAGGAGCGAGGGAACCCGAGGGGTAGTTCACATACAAGTGTGCAGTAGGGTTCGAACTATCACGGCACTACACTTGTTACAGAGAGAGGAGCGAGGGAACCTGAGGGGTAGTTCACAAACAAGTGTGCAGTAGGGTTCGAACTATCACGGCACTACACTTGTTACAGAGAGAGGAGCGAGGGAACCCGAGGGGTAGTTCACATACGAGCGTGCAGTGGGGTTCGAACTATCACGTCACTTCACTTGTTACAGAGAGCGGAGCGAGGGAACCCGAGGGGTAGTTCACAAACAAGTGTGCAGTAGGGTTCGAACTATCACGTCACTACACTTGTTACAGAGAGAGGAGCAGGGAACCCGAGGGGTAGTTCACATACAAGCGTGCAGTGGCGTTCGAACTATCACGTCACTACACTTGTTACAGAGAGAGGAGCGAGGGAACCCGAGGGGTAGTTCACATACAAGCGTGCAGTGGGGTTCGAACTATCACGTCACTTCACTTGTTACAGAGAGCGGAGCGAGGGAACCCGAGGGGTAGTTCACAAACAAGTGTGCAGTATGGTTCGAACTATCACGGCACTACACTTGTTACAGAGAGAGGAGCGAGGGAACCCGAGGGGTAGTTCACATACGAGCGTGCAGTGGGGTTCGAACTATCACGTCACTACACTTGTTACAGAGAGAGGAGCGAGGGAACCCGAGGGGTAGTTCGCATACAAGCGTGCAGTGGGGTTCGAACTATCACGTCACTTCACTTGTTACAGAGAGCGGAGCGAGGGAACCCGAGGGGTAGTTCACAAACAAGTGTGCAGTAGGGTTCGAACTATCACGTCACTACACTTGTTACAGAGAGCGGAGCGAGGGAACCCGAGGGGTAGTTCACATACAAGCGTGCAGTGGCGTTCGAACTATCACGTCACTACACTTGTTACAGAGAGAGGAGCGAGGGAACCCGAGGGGTAGTTCACATACAAGCGTGCAGTGGCGTTCGAACTATCACGTCACTACACTTGTTACAGAGAGAGGAGCGAGGGAACCCGAGGGGTAGTTCACATACAAGCGTGCAGTGGGGTTCGAACTATCACGTCACTACACTTGTTACAGAGAGAGGAGCGAGGGAACCCGAGGGGTAGTTCACATACAAGCGTGCAGTGGGGTTCGAACTATCACGTCACTACACTTGTTACAGAGAGCGGAGCGAGGGAACCCGAGGGGTAGTTCACATACAAGCGTGCAGTGGGGTTCGTACTATCACGTCACTACACTTGTTACAGAGAGAGGAGCGAGGGAACCCGAGGGGTAGTTCACATACAAGCGTGCAGTGGGGTTCGAACTATCACGTCACTTCACTTGTTACAGAGAGCGGAGCGAGGGAACCCGAGGGGTAGTTCACAAACAAGTGTGCAGTAGGGTTCGAACTATCACGGCACTACACTTGTTACAGAGAGAGGAGCGAGGGAACCCGAGGGGTAGTTCACATACAAGCGTGCAGTGGCGTTCGAACTATCACGTCACTACACTTGTTACAGAGAGAGGAGCGAGGGAACCCGAGGGGTAGTTCACATACAAGTGTGCAGTAGGGTTCGAACTATCACGGCACTACACTTGTTACAGAGAGAGGAGCGAGGGAACCTGAGGGGTAGTTCACAAACAAGTGTGCAGTAGGGTTCGAACTATCACGGCACTACACTTGTTACAGAGAGAGGAGCGAGGGAACCCGAGGGGTAGTTCACATACGAGCGTGCAGTGGGGTTCGAACTATCACGTCACTTCACTTGTTACAGAGAGCGGAGCGAGGGAACCCGAGGGGTAGTTCACAAACAAGTGTGCAGTAGGGTTCGAACTATCACGTCACTACACTTGTTACAGAGAGAGGAGCAGGGAACCCGAGGGGTAGTTCACATACAAGCGTGCAGTGGCGTTCGAACTATCACGTCACTACACTTGTTACAGAGAGAGGAGCGAGGGAACCCGAGGGGTAGTTCACATACAAGCGTGCAGTGGGGTTCGAACTATCACGTCACTTCACTTGTTACAGAGAGCGGAGCGAGGGAACCCGAGGGGTAGTTCACAAACAAGTGTGCAGTATGGTTCGAACTATCACGGCACTACACTTGTTACAGAGAGAGGAGCGAGGGAACCCGAGGGGTAGTTCACATACGAGCGTGCAGTGGGGTTCGAACTATCACGTCACTACACTTGTTACAGAGAGAGGAGCGAGGGAACCCGAGGGGTAGTTCGCATACAAGCGTGCAGTGGGGTTCGAACTATCACGTCACTTCACTTGTTACAGAGAGCGGAGCGAGGGAACCCGAGGGGTAGTTCACAAACAAGTGTGCAGTAGGGTTCGAACTATCACGTCACTACACTTGTTACAGAGAGCGGAGCGAGGGAACCCGAGGGGTAGTTCACATACAAGCGTGCAGTGGCGTTCGAACTATCACGTCACTACACTTGTTACAGAGAGAGGAGCGAGGGAACCCGAGGGGTAGTTCACATACAAGCGTGCAGTGGCGTTCGAACTATCACGTCACTACACTTGTTACAGAGAGAGGAGCGAGGGAACCCGAGGGGTAGTTCACATACAAGCGTGCAGTGGGGTTCGAACTATCACGTCACTACACTTGTTACAGAGAGAGGAGCGAGGGAACCCGAGGGGTAGTTCACATACAAGCGTGCAGTGGGGTTCGAACTATCACGTCACTACACTTGTTACAGAGAGCGGAGCGAGGGAACCCGAGGGGTAGTTCACATACAAGCGTGCAGTGGGGTTCGTACTATCACGTCACTACACTTGTTACAGAGAGAGGAGCGAGGGAACCCGAGGGGTAGTTCACATACAAGCGTGCAGTGGCGTTCGAACTATCACGTCACTACACTTGTTACAGAGAGAGGAGCGAGGGAACCCGAGGGGTAGTTCACATACAAGCGTGCAGTGGGGTTCGAACTATCACGTCACTACACTTGTTACAGAGAGCGGAGCGAGGGAACCCGAGGGGTAGTTCACGTACAAGCGTGCAGTTTTTCTCAAACAGATTTGAAGCCACTTGCGCGCTTGGCAGCCGGACCATCGTACAGGGGCACCTCTGAAACTTTGGCTGCTCGTTCCGAGTGGCAGGGAGAGCCGAATCTCGGAAAAGCTTCCTGGCTCTCCAGATGTTCGGAGTGCCAGGCTTGGCCTCCGCAGGGCACGGCGACGGGTGTGGCTTCAATACTTTTTGCGTAAACCGCGCTTACGTTTGAGGCCGTCGTTCGCTCTTCGCCGCGAAGTTACAAGTCTGACAGTAATCCGTGGAACTCGATTGTTTTGCTAGTCCCAGCCATACGATGAGTCCGACAGTGAAGCGAGAAAAAGCGTATGTAGGGGGAGTTAATTAAATGTTATGTTTTATTGAAACGTAGAAATAATGAGGTAAAAGGGAATGAAAGTAGACGAAACTTTCCGAAGGTGGGGGCAGAGCGCACATATTCTTTAACAAGGCTTGTTGCTGGACTAGTTGGTTCATGGTATAAAGTAAAAATAAGAGTGTGCAAAAAGAAACATGGACAATACTGTCCGTGTATTTTTTTGTCTTTTTTGCGCTCTTTTAATTTCACATTTACATATACCACAGCCCGAGTGTGGGGGATCATATCCCGGCCGCATTTCGATTGGGTGCGAAATGCAAATGCAAAAGCGCCTGTGTAACGTGCATTGGGCGCACGTTAAAGAACCCCAGGTTGTCAAAATTAAACCGAATTAAACCCCAATGCAGCGTGCCTCGACACATAAAACCTCAGAATTTAATAATACCGCTGTGGGCCATCCTCAAGTCCACATTTTTGGGCGGTTTATTTGTATGTGCAACATTAGCTCTGCAAGTGCTTTCATATGGGGGGGGGGGGGGGCTAACCCCCCCGAGGCCGAGCTAATACACCCCCCCCCCCCCCTTCCAGCCCCACCAGTCCAACGTGTACCTTCAGTGCTCTGTTCACATTGTCATTACAATTCAGGAGGTGGCTTGAGGTCGAATCCCCCCCCCCCCCTGATTAACAAAAACACTCTTATCATTGTCTTGTATTCATTCATTCTTAAATTCAAGGAGGGCCAACCGCGTGCTCGATGGCCTTGTGTTGAATTCCACTAAGCAGCTCTAGGCGGAAAAAAGGTGCAATTTTTGCCTTTAAGGGGTTGCCATGCAGTTTGACCCCTTTTCTTTCCTTGCGCCTTTGAGTGCTGCAAGTTGCAACTAAGATGTGCGACGCGCAATCGTCTGCACTGCGCAGCCCCGCCCCCCTCCACCACAAGAAACGGTCAGCCCTTCCACTGGGGTGGAGATGGAAGACCAGCGAAGCGCTGTACCTATGGTGGGAATTATATATCTCCAATTATGACTGTTAAGATGTGATCGTGTAATTGGTAATTTGAACTATTAAAGAATGAGAAATGTATATGATCCGGTGGTTTTCATTTATTTAGTGACCACAGGGACCATGGCCTTATGGTCGCTACGGTGCACCGCCATAGAGTGTACGGCAAAGGTTGGCGCGTTCTTCATAAACACGTCACCAACGCCGCCGCCGTCGACAACAGTTCTGCGCATTGCTGGTGCTGCTACATGTCCAAGTTTATACAGCTCCTCAGAATTTGGAGAATGACAGCCCATAAACAAATGTCATGAAACAAAACACCGGCAGCGCATGCCTTTTATGTTAAATCTTCTCAGACTGAAATATTAAAAGTGCGAAACAGAACTCCCGGTCGCGAGATACGCATTTGGTGCCGCAGCTAAACGTCGCCTCCCCTCCCTCCCTCCGTCCCGTCCCCCCACAACTTTTCGCGCGACGGAAGAAGTCGCGTTTGCTCTCCGCCGTTCGCTCGCCGCGAAGGCGCGCGTCCCTCTCACTCGCACATACAGCATACGGCCAATGAGAGTTTTTTTTTTCTACACGCGGACACGACCATCGGAGACTGAGCCCTTAATAGCTTCGCTGTAAAATTCAACCCCCCCCCCCCCCCGGGGGGGGGGGGGGCAGAGAGGATCCTGGGTGCGCTACTGTCTGCTGACTTGCATAATCATTGCCACAAATTCTAGGACGGATTTTCTGCTTAGAACGACAGATAGCTGAGTAAGTTCGTGCGCGTTCATGGTACGCAAAATCGTTTGTGTTCTAGCTATTTACGTCCGCGTTTCGCTCGTCTGCCTTTCCGTGCGCGTTTCCTGCACGAAGCCACTGGTGCTGGCAGCGTCCTCGGCCATGTCGCGTACACGACACGGCCGGCGATGTACGAGGTGTATACCTCTATTCTGTCTGTTCTGTACACGCTGCACGAGACCCATAATTGTCGGGAATATTTGCCGAGAGGAGAAACAGTACCATTGTCATCACAAACCGAAACATCACTGTTCAACGTCATGTGCGAACTTGTTTGGTGTTCGCGAAGTAGCGACTTCTCACCTATATATGTCTCGTCTTGAACTCACCTTTCGCGTTATTGAAGCTCGCGAAGAGGATCCTGTAAATGCGCTGCATGCTGTCGCAGACAACCTAAATCAATATTTCGCGCGGAGAAGCTAACTTCCCCGCAGCGTTATGGTTGCATTGATTTCGTGCAGAAACCGCATAAATAACATTTCACAACGAAAAAAAAAAAGCTATTTCTTTCCAAACTAGACGCTGCCAACACCGTTATTCTATGACGTACAAAACGCGTAAACACACTTACATTCGCCAGAATAAAGTTTACGTACGTGTGACACATGTAACGCAGTTCTGATTTATTTTGTGCTGCTGGCATCACAGCTTTCTGCAAACAGCAGTTCTTGGGTTGTCTTCTTTTTTTTTTTTTTTGTCAGCTGGCCGTTTACGTGCGTCCGGAATTAGTATACACCTCATACACGTACTCTTCATCAAGTAGCACATACGCACATGCCCATTTGCCGCGCATCGATCCCAGCGCGGAGAATCCTTCTCGCCACCCTATATACAGTCAACATATTGGCGGTATGGTATCAGCACCAACGTCTGTGAGCGCGACCAAACCTATCGCCGAGTCTTTCCGCCCCCTATTTGAGGACGTCGTCGTAATAGTCGTAGTCCTGCGTCGCCGCCGACGCCGCAACGCCACTGGCGCCTCCACCGCCGCCACCACCACCAGCACCATCGGACCTGTCCCTCGTCCTGGCATCAGCAGCGGAGCCTGCGGAAGACGCTGTCGTGGCGAAACGTGGTGGCGGCGGCGTCGTAGCCGCACTCGATGTCGTCCCAGTGGTTCCGTTACCAGTACTGCCGCCGACCGCTTGGGAAGCGCCGGAAACCGACGGCTGTTCCTTGCATTCGGACCGGCGGTTGCCGAGCAAATTGCGCACCTCGGCGAGCGTGGTGTTGCCCGCGGCGAACACGGCGCTCACGGCGCCCTTGAGGAGCGCGGCGACTTCGTGGCTGTGACCCTGGAGCTCGTCGCTGATGCGCTGCGTGTCGCCCAGCGACCGGTTGCGCATCTCGAGGATGATGCGCTCGAGCAGGTCGTACAGCTGCACCTCTTCCTCCTGGATGCGGTGGCAGGAGGAGATGAACGAGTTCTGGGCCACGAGCAGCGTGGCGAAGCTGTGGTCCACCGTGGCGCCCAGCTCGACGATGCGCTTCTCGAGCCCCTCGCTGAGGAAGCTGAGCCGGGGCTCGATGAGCGGCAGCGGCTCGATCTGCTCGTGCAGCTTGCGGAACTCCTCGCGCACCAGGACCCGGGTGCGGTTGCCCTGCTCCACGGTGTCCTGGAAGGCGCCGCGCACCAGCTCGTCGGTGGCGCGCCGCAGCTCGTAGATGCCGTTGATGACCTTGCGCGTGTAGCTCTCGACGTCCGAGTCGATCTCGCGCAGCTGCTCGCCACCCACGCGCACCATCTTCTCCACCAGCTCGGTCAGGTTGGTCACCTGCGCGGGCGCCGCGTTCGTGTGAGCGCGCCATCGAAAAGGGCAAAACGACCTCGTCCGCTTGGCGAGATTCCTTCATCTTTCTTTTTTTTATGTATTCCCGTCAAAGCAAGTTAACGCGACGAGTCATGTGTGAGATCGTTTCTTTCTCCAGGAAGTTTCGGAGAAAACGAGCGCTTCGGGTCCCCAAATAGTGCTCTCGCGAGGGCTGTACCTCTCTGGGGCGAGCTTCAGTATATGGCATTTGCGTGCATGCCGGCCAGCTCTATTAATAGCCTTTCACACACGCTTCCCTATGATCAAGACACTCATGACAATGTTGTTGGTATTTCCGATGGCCGCGTACGACTATCGTGTACTTTATGTATACCTTGTTTGAGTCGGCAACTTCTCAAGGCCAGACAAATGAGTGTTGCATTATAGGCGAAAGTTCGTGGGAGCTCAACCCGAGAATCGTGTGCCTGTGGGTCTGTATATGAGAGCGTCGGCAGCCCTTGTCACGCGGAGGTTAATAATGGGCTAATGGCTGGGTCAGTACCAGCTAGTTGCTCTGCCAGAGCGTTTGAAATGGATATAGTTTACCAAAGTCCGCTGGTTCGTGGGGCAGTCGCTCTATACATTGCCCTCCCGCCAATTTCCGACGCCACTGGGTCTCTAATAGGAAACGTTCGCCCGTATACCGAGTTCTCCGGACAGCAAGGAGCCGGAACACCACATCCACTGGCTGGGCTTGCTGTTGCCATGGCACACCACACTGAGCGCTCACGCGAGCACTTGAAACATGCAACAAGTCAAGCGGCTCAAGACAAGCGAAGCGGAAGAAAACAATCGAAATAATGCGCGGCGAAGATCACACAACCGAAGTGCGGCCGGCCTGCTCTCGCAAGGCTCACAGTCCACACTGGCGGCATAACATGTTCTGACGCTAGACGTCGCCTGTGTCGAGCAATGGCGCTACTCAATGGTCGGTTTGTGAAAAGGTTTATACTCGCCTGTTCCCAGCTGGGCGCATCAGCCGACATCGCCTGGCAGGACGATGCCGCCTGCTGCGTGGCGTTCCCTTGCTGCTGCAGTGCGCGCAGTATGGTGTTCGCCGTGAGCATCTCGTGGCTGAACAGGTCCATCTTGGCGTCCGCCCGCTTTATGACGTCGGCCACGTCGACGCGCAGCACCGTGGCCGTCTGGCGCTGCGCGGTGTCCGCGCGCTCCGCCAGGTCGGCCAGCCGCGACAGGTCCGCGTGGAGTCGCGCGCGGGCCTCGTCGCCGCGCGCCATTTTCTCGAGCGCGTCCTCCGAGGCGTCCTGCAGGTCGCGCTCGAGCAGCTCTAGCTTGTTGGCCAGCCGGTCGGCGCGCATGTCCAGCTTGGTCTCCAGAAAGGCCAGCCTGCGACACAAAATGGTCCTGGCTATGGCATCGGAGACATTTCCCCGCGTTTCGTGGGGAAAAAGAAACAAGCAGAGAAAGGCGACAAGACACTTTTTGCGGCGCACGTGAGATAGCCGAAGTTGACTCGTAACCTTTGCTATATACTTTACAGCGCGTCTCTCGCAGCTGCTGTGGAACGTAAAAACATCGCGAATCGCTCGAGTGCATTCACAAAAGGTATTTGCAAAACACGGCTTCGCGCTCATGTACGTCATGCGCATTTGCAAGGCTGATACGAAGCCATGACCAGGCTGCAATCGCTGTCTTATGCGGTACATTCAGCTCATTCGAAACATTCGAAGAGTGCTGCGTGAGCCTCTATTCAAGACGTGCGTTGAACGCGCTATAGTGCAATGCGATGGGATAATTTTAACGCGATAGCTTTAAGGGCCCCGTGTCGCATAAAACCCGGCGTCGGTATCGGCGTAAGCATCGGCGTCTGGCGGAAATAATCATGCCGATCCACATCATCCCGAACCACCCCGATCGGGCGAGTCCTTCACGTGGCGCAAGTAGTTAGTGAACAAAAATTGAATTTCTCAAAGTAAAATCCGTCAGAAAAATCGTAAAGTACGACTTAACCACAACCTACAGGCGTGATAGCGTCGGATTATAATTTGAATATACGAGAAAAAAGTTGTCGCAGTTTCACCTGAAAGGCGAAGCATCAATTGCGATAGCAAACTTGTAGAGAGCTATACGGAGTAATGATATTAGCTTTATCAGCTGTATAAACTTGGACATGCAGCAGCATCGGCAACACGCAGAACTGTTGTCGATGCAGTCGGCGTTTTGCCCGCGTTCGCTCAAAATGCGTGCGGCGTTGGTGACTGGTGCCGGAGCCTCTGATATAAATAGGCACTTGGTGCCGCAGCTAAACGTCGCCTCCCCCCCCCCCCCCCCCCCCTCCACAACGGCCGGAAGACGGCGCGTTTTCTCTACATATATGGTGATTGTAAAGGAGAAAAGAGACGCCTACTTCTGCAGCCCTTAAAAAGGAGCACGGCGCAGAACGCGCGTTTGTTCTCCGCCGTGCGTTCACTCCCCGTGAAAGACGCGCCCCTCCCGCCCTTTCACTCGCACATACAGCGTTCGGCGCGCGGCGACGATTTCATCTCCAAATGACGTCATACGGAACCTCACGGCGACGCCGACGGCAGAAATCTGCTTTTGAGTGTCCATATAATTGCTATCGCAATAAAATCCTGATAAGCAGCCAGGGATCTTTGAATGCTATCGCGTTCCACTCTTAAATTAAGGCGAAGCTTAAGCGTCCTCCAGTCCTGATGGTGTTTCGCTGTACTTTGGTTCTAGGCAACATTGAGAGGAATGTTGAAAAGCCGAGCCTTTCTAAATTTTGAGCGGGCCCCATATCGCAAAAAAATACGGTGTCGGCGGTTTTTTTTTTTTTTTTTTTTCACAGCGTTGCGCACATTATCAGGCGGTCTCACTTGTTGGTCATCTTGTCGGCGAGCATGTCGAAGCGGCGGCTCAGGTGGAAGGCGTCCGCGGCATCCTGCTGCTGATGAGCCGGCGACGCGGCGTCCTTGCCGCGTCCGCTGAGCGCCTCCTCGACTTTCTCGAGTCGCACGTCGAGCTTTGCCTCCAGCCTGCCCAGTCGGCTGTCGAAGGAGTCCAGCTTGCGCAGCACTTGCTCCAGCGAGAAGTCGAGTCTGGTAAGCCGCAGTGCCGACCCGAACGCATCCAGGCCGCGCAGCCGGTCGTCGATGGACGTCAGCACCTGCGCCCCGACGCATTTCAAGAAGATCCACTCGCGTTTAAATATGGTGTCAGTTCGAGAAAACCCCCGACAGGCGTTCACTACAACTGATTTTTCTTTTACTGAAAGAACGAAGCATAAAATCGTACATAGTGTATCGATTATGAATAGGAAGCGGGAATCAAGTAAGACAAAGAACACAAGCACGTGCCCTGACTGACGCTGGTGCACGGCGTCAGTTTCTTGTTGTTGTGACCTCTGTCCTTCCTGCGCAGCTGTCCTAGCTTACGGAAAGCGTCCGGATTTGTGTAGTATACATAACGTAGTTTGCCCACGCTATACATTTGGCGCCTCACTATATGCTCGAGTGATCGCAGCACGAATCTATGCATCGGAAGACGAGGCCGCGTTCTGTTACAACAGCACGGCTAATCGACTGTCAGATGTCTACGCGGGGGAAATACAACTGTCAAAAGAAGGCGCAGGTCACATTTGACGCGTGTTTTTAGCCATATGTTCGCGGCTCTTACGCGGCGCTCTGCAAGATGCGACGAGCTCTGTTTTCATTCGGATGCTCGCGGTTCTTGCCACGTGGTTGCACGCCTGAATGGAAGGACATCGCTGGCATTGGCCAGCTGCTCCAAGGTTGATTGCGAAACCTAGGAGTTTCACAACGATGAGAACGGCGTGGCTCACATGTTTCTCGCCGAGATAAGGAGCGAAAAAGGAAGCGAAACAGTGTAAGCTTCAGTAGCTGTTGTAGCCTGCATTGAAGGTACACTTTTTTTTTTTTTTTTTTGTCAGAAGTGTACGGGCTACTTTGCATGCGAGCTCAAGGATGAGTACAGGCTGGTTGAAGGAGTTCTTGCGGTATGCCGCATCCAGCGCCCTGGGGAATGAAAAGAACTTGTCGATAGGTCCGGAGTGTCATGAACGCTTTGAACAACACACATCCAAACAACATATATGGTGAAGGCGCGGAGAGAAGCCCGTATACTTTTGACAAAGGCTGTGCGTACTACGTCTCCGCAAGCTGCAGTGAAAGCGATTCCGTACGCACACGCGCGCGCGTCTGTTATTTACGTTCACACACCTCGGCGCACTTGGACCTCATGATGCCCTGCACACGTGGCGTGATAATTAGTCGCCGCTGATAGCGCAGATATGAGGTAGCTGGTTGGACTCCTCAATGCGGAATGCGAAAAATTGCGCAGTTCTTATATTTGGTAGCCGTTAAACTCCAAGCTGTCAAAATTAAAATCAAGTTTTCTACTGCGAAGTCCTGTAATCACCCTAATTAATTACAAGTCGTAATAAACATTGAAAAACCTCAGCGCGCGTGATTAGACCTAACGGAAGTTTCGTCGCGTCATATGCTCTCGGCGATTGAGCGGGACAGTGCTCCTGGCACACCTGACGTGCTACAGGAATTCTGTCACAGCGCCCGTTGACGGAGATGCCGGTCAGCCAGTAATACTCGGCGGTGTGTTAAAAGCTACAGGATCAAGTGAAGGCAGATATATATGTATACACCCTGCTTCGGAACAATAACGGGGGAATGTCGCTGGCGGATGTTGTTAAGCTATAATAAACACAGTCTTACCTGTTTGAGGAACGGGGGAACGCCGTGCCACAGGTCGGGGCTCAAGTCCAACCCCTTGGGATTCGCCGGCGTCTGCTCTGGTGGTCTGTTCGTCGTGGCGTCTCGCCGGCTCCTTTCATGCGGCGGCCGCTGATGGCCGTGCTGGTGTACCGCCGTCCCCACGGCACTGGCATCGCCTTTCGGGAACGGACACGCCGTCACGAACACCAGGACCACTGCGACCACCACTGCCGGCTCGCGCATCTCGACCGGAGTTTATATGAAGCGCGAACTGCGGCGTCTGCGTCCGTCCCCGCTGGCCGTGGGTGCCGACCCTCCTCTATCGTACAGCGTCGTCTGCTTGGGAATCCGTTCCTCTTTTCTCTTTTTTTGCCTTTGCCGCTGTTCTCATTTTCTTTTGCCCGACCTTAGTCGGGTTGTGTGATTGTGCCTCGCCCGTCGGAGCGGGGTGGAGTAGCGTGGGCGAGGAGGTCGCGTAAAATGAGAGACACACCGCGTATATAGAGCGGACGTCATGCGCTTGCACGTTGGGCCGCCGGCGTTTGTAATCGCCGTGGTGCTCGGACGTCTTGGGCACGCGGTCTTCTCTAGAAGAAAACTACGCGGTTCTTGCCCCGCCGAGCGCTTCTGTGGGAACCAGCACGACTAAAGGCCCCTGGAAAAAAACGAGGCAGTGCCCCCTGACAGAAAAGCTGCCACGTTTGGAAGCGCGACAGTTTCGAAGTTTCAAAACTATGCGTGTCATCACAGACGTTGCGTTGTGCTAGGCCGGTGTCAGTTAATTCACAACACCGCTAATCTCGTCATGTTACCGAAAGGAACAACGAACTTTTAAAGCGATGTGAAGGTTTGGTTGGCTTTAGTTAACGCGATTTAGAAACGCGGGCGTTGTTTGCTTCTCGTGTCATCGTCCCGTCATTGTGTCAGCTGTCGCGTGACCAAGTAAAGAACATCCGCGCGTTTCACGGCCGTGGCGAGACAGCGGCTCCAGTTGCAGCTGCTGAGCGCCGCGTGCGAGCGCTCTTAGGACGCGGGCCAGGCCCGCCTGGTAATCTCACTCGAAGCCAGCGGCGGTCGAGAGATGGGCGCTCGCGCGGATTTTTTCTCTGAAGTCGCCGCCACTGCCGCCGCGGTCAAAAGTGCGCCTTGGGCTGCTGCTTTTCGTCAGGGAGGACGCACCGACAAGGCGAAGCGGGAAAGGACGCGAGGGGGTTGTGGGGGAAAAGGGGGGAGCAGGGTCTGCGGCCCACCCACCATGAGCTCCAGCGCGTACTACACTGTCGCCGTCACTGAATTCGTCACGGTTGTGTGTGCGACCCCTTGAGCACTGGGACGTGGCTCTCTGACGTCGGTGGTGCACCGCTCGTTATTTTTTTTTTTTCTTGGCCTTGAATACCGCGCGCTCCACCGTACCCTCCTCCTCCCTCCAGCGTGATGACATTCGGTGTTTGTGAATGGCACGCGTTACTTTTGGTATGTTTCAGCGTGGGTACAGTTGGGACCTTGTTCAGGCCATAGACAACTGATGGAAGTGCAGAGATGATATACGCAGATTAACGCGTTTGTAAATCTAGCTAGAACCCATCCCACACCGTGCTCAAATGAGCAGCAGCAGCAGGAGGCTCAGCAGTGGCACATTTTTGCTGGCTGTACACATTTGGTTCCATAAAATATGACAGAGGAACTGTGTGCATACGTGGTGCATCATACATTATTTTGGGAAGTTCATATGGTTATGGGACACAACTGAGGACTGTACTAAATAAGCCTGGCAGGCACAGCAAAACAAAAAGGTTCTTAAAACAGATGGTGCATGTACACTTGAACTGTTTCTGAAGAAGGCTGTTCTAACATATTCTATGCCTAAGTGAAAACGATTTGGTGCGGCTGGAACTTTGAAAGAAATTTTTTTCGAGGTCCATTGGGGGTCTGGTACAGAGGTACTGAGTGAATGTACGTTGTCATGTCCATGTCATTCCAGCTGGCAGTCGAATTCCTTGGCTTTGTGCTTTTCAGTGTCAACTACAGGAGCTCAAGTCCGATCTTTATGAGGCGCAATCAACTAGTGCTGTGCTGAATAAGGAGCTTCAGCATTTGGTGCTGCAGCTGCATTCAGCCCAGCTGCAAGTGTCTGCGCAGATGGGGCATGCAGGCGACTCTACTGCAATCAAGCAGAAACTGGTGAGTACCCTGTTACAAGCGAGTGCTTGAACCGTGGATTGGACTGCTTGTATTCGGTCGTTGCTGGTGAGTACACATGAGCAGAATGACAGACTGATCAGAGTACTCAAGAGAAAGACATTGTCTATATTACATGTTTGCAGGAGCGGCAGAGTGCTTGGATTGAACCATTTTCAACATTAGTTTGGAATTGTGATTGTTATGAATTTATATTCAATGCTGTTGCACCTATTTGCTGCCTTGCACTGTTGACCCTGCTACGGCCATTCCTAGGCCTTCTTCTGCACTTTCCAACCGGCTAGCATGACCTACAATTGAGCAGGTGTTAAGCCAGTGTTATTGCCCCCAAATTAGCAGATAAGTGAAGCAGAAGAAGTGATAAGGTGCATGACTGTTAAAGGTTTCTCTTAATGTACGAAGAAAGAGTGATGACTCCACGTATCGACTTTTATCAGCAATGATTCCTTGCTTGTCAGCACAATTAAGTCTGATGCCCTTGCCAATTAAGTCGGAAGTCGTTCATGTTGTCAGTGTCTCACCTGTGTTTGTCTGCACTGAATTATGAAGACCACTATGAAAACAGCCAAAATCACAAAAGTAACACACTGTTATGGCTGTATGTGTAATGTCTTGCAGGAACAAGAGATGACTATGTACCGAATGGACCTGGGCCGTGAGATGCAGCTAGAGGCAGAGGTTGCCCAGCTGCGCAAGGAGAATGCTACGCTTCGCAGGGACATTGTGTCCCTGCAGAGCGAAGTGTTCGGGGCCAAGCTGGCTGCCAAGTACCTTGACAAAGAACTGGCTGGCAGGTTAGGCTTCTCTTTCAAAAGTTGCACAAATGGAAGATATCACTTAAAGGAACATTGCTGCACCTTTTATGGAAGATATGGAATTGGAGTGCATCTTCTGACATATCTTTGCTGGCGAGATGTTTTAGAATGTGTCTATGGGAATACATTCATGACCAATCAAGTGTTGCTGCTGCTGCACCCTTGCAGCCTTCCCCTCATTATGCCATTTAAATGGCACTTGAAGTTGTGCTGCCCTGCCCACATGGAACGATGCCTGCCTCCTCCACCTGCCTGAGCTTCACCTGCCTGAGCTCCACCTGCCTCCACCACTGAGCTTTTGTATCGGTATGACCTAGGGATTGTAGAGCATGTTGGACCGCCTGATCTGGTAGGCCATTACCATATTTTCCAGTGTATAAGTTGCATTTTTTTCTCAATTTTTCGTCAGTGCATTTTATGGAACAGTGTGACTTATATACGTTTCTTTTTTATTTCGGAAAAACTGCCGTCAAGATCAGATTGGATGTCATGGCCACGTGAAGCGCACTGTGTTGAATTTCTCTGGCAGTTGGTACGGGTTATGTGCGCGCTATGGAGGTACCGGGTTCTTCTCGTGATCGAGTGGCCCAGCGCCAGTGCGAGGACAGAGCAGCAACGCAAGCAGCACAGGCTGACCGCGAGTCGACCGCCCCAAAGTCGTCGCATCTGCAAACTATGCAGTTGCTACCAGAGTACAAGCCAGCACCCTCCAGCGCTGCCTTCCTGCTTTCCTCCCTTGTGTGCGATTCGGCTCACGGTCCCAGGCTGCAGCGTGCAGGGACAATGTTATCGCCCTTAGACTTTATACAGAACAATGCGGCGACCACGATAGCCGAAATGCGCATGGAGTGTCCATATCATTGCTATCGCAATTATATAGGAATGTTACCCATACGCTTGCGCTTGACCCGCATTCACGAAGTGAACCGTCACTGTATTTTTTTTAATCGCTTACCGAATGAGCAGGTGTGTCTTATACACCGGTGCGACTTATATACATTTTTTTTTCAGGAAGAACTGCTGAATTGAGGGGGGTGCAACTTATACAAAGGTGCAACTTATAGACTGGAAAATATGGTATAACAGTACTCTTCCACTAGAGCGCACTAACACCCCATCATTGATTTCTCTACATTTGCTTCTGCTAGAAACACTGCTTAGTCATGGCATCTGAAGAAATGTTTGTTACTGAAGACAAGTGTTTGTTACTTGTGCATAATAATCTGGAAAATAAACATCTTCTTCTTCAAAAAAATCTGCCCAGTGTAGTGAAGAAGAGGAAGAAGTGCTCTTGCGTCTGTCGGTGCGCACCAGTCAGCGTTCGTGGACTGCCTCGATTGCGTGAGACGTCTAATAAATTGTCATATCACATTTGGTGGAGGTGCGGGGTAGCGATCCCTGTACCTCCATCCCTCCATAAGAATAAGGAAGAAATATGTGGCAGGGTTTTTTTATAAGTTGAAGGAAACTACAGGCAGCCTTTTGAGCAAAATTTAGGCTTCCAGCTGTGTGTACAGTACTATTTCATTTACCATAATTAAGAAGTGTTGCAGGTTTTTTCTGTGTTGTTTGCCACACCTCGTGTTGAAGTCTGAGAAAGCCACAGTAGACCATGAACAGTGTAACATTCTAAACACATATGCTTATGAGCAGGTTTGTCACTTCATGTTACTTTTTTCTGAATAGCACACAGGGCAGACTATGTTTAACTGTAGCCAACTCAATGTGTGATATAGTGGAGCTCCTCTGAAGAATGTTAAAAACTCTCATCCTTGACCTCCAGATATTGAGAGTGTCGGCACGGCTCTGGCCACTCAGTGGTTGAAATACTTTTGATGAGAACTGTACCAATGTTTTGCATCATAGTAAAACAGCCTCTTGAACAGTGCCTTGATATTTTGTAAATGCAACGCATGATCTCCATTTTTGCTGAGCATGCAGTCTACTTTTGCACGTGTATGCATTAGACATTGAGTACAGAACACTAAGACATGGCTGTTTCAGCCATTTATTGGATGACAACACCTCCCTTACCTTTGCATCCTTCAGGATCCAACAAATACAACTGCTTGGCAGAGACCTAAACCCAAGTGAACATGACCGGCTTTGGAATCAGCTGGAGTCTGAGATCCACCTGCACAGGCACAAGGCAGTAATCCGAGCCTGCCGAGGCCGGTCCTCCAATGCTGCTACCCTACCCGGGCCAGAGCTTGCAATGCCCGACGAAGGCACTCCACTGCGCCGCCACCAGGGAATCGGGGATGTGCGGACCGTGCGACTGACCAAGGGCAAGGACGAAGGACTAGGAATCTCCATCACGGTGTGTGATAGATTCACACTTAAGTTGGGGTAAATGGTCGAAACCACCTGCGCATATCACGAACGTGGAATAAGAAAGAGTAAAGAGTCATAACTTCGTTTTTCAGCCCAGAAAAATAACATTACAGACGCTCTGAGAAACTGGGAGATCGTCAGTGTGTTGTTGCCTGTTAGCTTGAATGAAAATGGAACCATTGCTGTTGTTGCTATGACAATCGCCTGTGTTCCGGCGTTCAACTGCTCGCCTTCAGTACTCCCACCTCTCTGCCTTTTCAATAGTTTTGTTTGCAGTGTTGTGTGGAGCGAAACCTCGTTATAACAAAATAGCATCTGTCACAAAAATACCTTTGTTAATCCGATATCCATTATAAGCATTTATTTGTTATATCTGATAATTCATTGTATATTCATGTTTGTTATACCAAGGTACGACTGTAGTGTTTTTTGGTGCGCAATTGTAAGTGACAATTGCAGATTTTTAGGAAAAATGACTGAGAGAACACTGTTGTTTGTGGGATATTACTGAAGGGCTGCTGGACTGTGCTTTTATAATTATGCTGCCAATTTTTCTTATCCCCTTTTGTCCTTAGCATGCCAGGTACTTCATATCTAATCTGCAGGATATGGAGGCTCACTTTTGTGAGGCCTCATATGCAGGTCAACTCTTGTAAGCTGGTATACTCACCTAAAGACCAACATCATTTGAAATTGGCAATGTCTTTGTTCGGCAATGTCTTTGTTTGCACGACATTTACACCAATAGGGGAGGCCTTTCATCATAGAGTAGCTGGCCTGCATTCTGACTGCCACAATATATTGTAGCATTACTGCACCTAAATTGCTTAATTGTACTGCTCATAACCTTTGTTCAGTCTGCATCCATGGACAGCACATATTAAAAATTGTGCTGCCTTGATATTACTATGGGACAGTTGCAGCCATAGCACACACCATTTAGTGTGGTTAAAATGGCAAAGAACCACCCTTGTGTGAGCGGGACTCCATCTTACTCAGCGCTGCACATTTCTTGTAACTTGTACTTCCTTCTGCATAACAATATTCAGATCACTCTGTGACATTTCTGTGTGCTAGTCTACCCAGTGCAGAACAACTGCATATGTGCAGGCATTGAGCTGTTTGGTGCGGCATTTTAGACAAACACTGCTGTCCTTGCAGGGTGGTCTAGAGCACGGTGTTCCCATAGTCATTTCTGAAGTTCTCCCAGACATGCCAGCCTGGAGGAGTGGCAAGCTGTTTGTTGGAGACGCCATCCTTGCTGCCAACGGTGTTGACTTGAGGGAAGCAAAACACAATGATGCTGTCAAGGTTCTTTCAGGCTTGGTATGCTATACTTGGTGCCCTTGCTTATTCAGATTTTATGTTGAAGTCTGGTTAGAGGGCTCCTTTTATTTTATTTATTACCTTTTCAAGCTAACTTTCCCGGGAATGCAGGTCAAAGGTAGCGCACCGCATACCTCACAATAGAACCGGGACAGAATTATAAGACAAAATGGCCGTTGCCGAAACCTGAAGAACCACTGGTATCTTCAGCTCCCAGCTGTGAGATTGGATCTTGTTACAACAGTACAGTAGCTCTAGGTGATAAGCCAAAACTGTGCAATTAATGCTGATCCCATGCGATCAGCAAAGCTAAAATACTTTTATAGTGACTGTGTGCATAGATGTGCACATACTTCGGGTAACACAGAAGTCGACATTAGTATCAAGACGAGCTGCATCAGCCAATCTAGATATGCACAGTGTCATGTTTCAGTTGTGTTAACTCTTTCAAATCTGTTTCAAAAACAAACAAACAAAAATTGCCCAAAGTGCAGCACATAAGATAGCAGAAAATATAGGAGGCAATTTTAATTTTGCCAGACATCACATGTTTTAGGAGAAGTTCAAATCTTTTTTTAGATTTTATTAGATTTGTCCAAATTTGCTTCGGTGCCTGTTGAGTTATGGTAAATTGTATCACGAATCAAGAACAGCACAGTTCTTTTTTCTTCTTCTTTTATTGTTTGCTAAATGGTATGTGACTTGTTTCTCATACCTGAATAAACATGACAGGCTTAAAAGGACTTTAAAAATAAGCCCTTTCATATCATTGGTGGTCATTCTGTGTGATATATAAAACAAAACAGCCACAGCATGCTAAAGCTCTTTATTGGCATGAACTGCCTCTTTCTCAGTGAAGCACAGATAGCATTGTGCATTGGGAAGGTACTAATTTATCTTGATCAGGGGTGGATGTGACATCTGTCATACATGCTGTTTCTTTCATAAATTCAAGAACTTTATCTTTGTAGGGACGCTAAAGAGCAACACCAAATCAGTTCAGTGTTGAGAGTGACATCTGTCATACATGCTGTTTCCTTCATAAATTCAAGAACTTTATCATTGTAGGGACGCTAAAGAGCAACACCAAATCAGTTCAGTGTTGAGAATGAAGACCAAACCTTTATTTTTTAATTTTAACGCTGAAACTCTGGTGCCGGTATGTCAGTGCGTTATTGCAGATTTCAAACTAATGTTTCATATTTGGGCCGTTTTATTTAGCACAAGACAAATTTTTGAAACTTGCCAAGGTTGAGTCTTTAGTGCCTGCAGAATGCTGCGTAGTCCTTCTTTGCTGGTAAAGCAAAGGGTAACTAGACCTGACTAGACGCTGTCAAAATCAATGACATCACGGCAAGCTGGTGCGAAAACGTAATGGCAGCAGCACCACCTTTGTTTCTCTCATTTTTTTGTAACTTCATTGGCTTATCAAGCCTCCTCTCATGGTAGCACCGGCCATTTCAATGTTGCATAATTTACTGATACCTTTTTACTTAATAATCCTGTCTAATGTCCCTTTCATATCTCTTGTGGGCAACATGCAATCTTTTTGCAGCAAGGTGAGATTACCCTCAAGGTCCTGTATGTTTCACCTGATGAGGACAGTGATGATGAGACGCAGGACAGCCAGCACCTAAGGTAAGAAAGCACCCAATATCATTTATGCTTTGTACAAAGTGCAGACTTGACTTCTAAAGTATGAATTGATTAATAATTGGGCACAGGACGTAATAGATATATGGTGTTTAAAAAGGTGTAATCATTGTTAATCAAGCTGTTCTGCTGGGATTAACTTTTATCTCTGCTGCTTCAGATGGTAGAAGTTTGAAAAATGTGGGGTTGCGCAACTGGTGCATCGCAAATCGCACACTCCAACTGCTTGACTGCAAATACACGTGGCACACAAGCCAACCACGGCACACTTTGCTCTTGCCGACAAAGAAAATGGCGACATAGATGATCACACAAAAGGCATTAGTTAGTGTTTCTTTTTTAGTACTAAATGCCGTCTACCCTAGATAGAACAACTACAGTTCCTCGGAAAGACTTTTCTTAGGAATCAGAGTTTTAGCTCTGTGCCTGTGGGTTCCCGAGGTAATGTTCATTTGCCCATGGCAAGCTCCAAGGCCTAACCTGAGTGTTAGTTGCAGGATCTTCCCCATGAAACCATGCAATTGCTACTGAGCATGTGCCTTTGTTGGTGCTGTGCTGTGAAGCGAAAGATGAAATGTCCTATAGAATGGTGCTTTGAATTTTAACCGATATGCGCAGTGTGTCCGATTGTGTTCATGTCTGAAAGTCCGAGAAGAGGAATAGTTGGACATACAGTGCGGGAACACAAGATACACAAGAAAGCATACACGTATAGCATTGACTTACAACCTTTCAAGTTTGTGTGTGTGTGTGTGTGTGTGTGTGTGTGCATGCGTGCGTCTTGTGTTCACAGACTGTGTCTAGTGATGTATCACCAAGTTTCCACTCTCAAGAATAGGGACAAAGTTTCTTACATGCACCTGCTACACTCGCCATTAGGTGACACCAGTAAAAGAGCAGTGGTACAATCTAATTGTAGTTGCTGTACCTATTAACTGGTTGCTGCTATTCACTCGGCTGTCATGTATGTAAGGCAGACGAGCATGAGGGAACGCAAGATAGTACTTGAGCATTCCCACACAAGTTGCCCCACTTCCCAGAATGATGTTCACGGGGTAGGATGAGCCTTTGATGGCACACAGCCTCAGGTTATTGTTGGTTGCAAAGGAACAACACAGCTGTTCCTGAAATGCAGTGTGGGTTGTTTTGAAATTAGGAGCTGATCTCTCAGCAGAAGTTGGATACCTGTGTGCTACTTTCCAGAAGTGGTTCCTGTTGTGCCTGTGTTTTTCCCAGCCGTAACAAACTGACTGTCAACACCTCTGCAGGTACCACTTCTTTTATCCGGAAGACGTCAGTGAGACTAGCGTAGCTCCAAGTGACGATGAAAACGGTGTGGTGGATCGGTCCCTGTCACGCTTTGCCACATCACCTCACACGACACCCGGTCATGGGGTCACCACAGCAGTACCTGGTATCGCAGTGCCTGCTACACCTGAAGCCAGAGCAAAGTCCAGTGAGAATGTCAGCCCAGAAGCCCCACCTGAGGTCAAAGCTGTTACCAATGGTTCACCTGCTAAGTCGGCCGCTGAAGTGAATGGAACCACTGCCACTGAGCAAAGGTAATGTAAAGGTCATTTGGACTACAAACTTGTCATTTGTAGTCCAACTGGTTTGTGTTCACCTTGGGCTTCCTTTTCAGAATGAATTGTGCAGTCGTTCGCCAGTGTCAGACTGCTTAGATGTTTCCTCAGTGTATTCACCTGCAGACTCTTGTTAGTCTCTCTACTAAATGTTGCATCTAGTATAATTTGCGACTACGTAACTTCAGTGAATGAGGCTCTTAATGTATTGTCTCAATTTAGTGCTATCCACTGGTTCTGACACTTGTCCAGGTCCTGTTGCAGTAGCAGATAGGCCACCCACGTCCTACTCTAAGCCCATTCTATATAAAGCCTACAGATGCATTATGCATTGTGGGCTTGTGCTATAGTTATGTTAATAACTATAGCTATATAGAGCTGAAGGGCACATCACACATGCAGGTTTCTGTGTGCCACTAGTGGTACAGTTGGGCCATTTTCTGTATATTAAATGACTTTGAAATGCCGTTTTTCCAACCACACTTACTGATGCCTTCTCTGTTACCTTTCAGAGCTGTTGCTACGTGAATGGAGCCGTGAGCTCACGACACGCTGTGATGAGCTTAAAATTTGTTACAGCTTTTACTGGTGGTTCAAAACAGCAGTTCACCAACTCTCCTGCTACTCTGTGCAACTCACACACACTTGTCGGCGCTAAATTAAAAGATTGTTTGAGTACAATGTGATTTAATCATTCCAAACAGCTCTTGATATCTGTACTTTTATACACATTTGTGTAATTTCTTTTAACATTTAGTTTCGTTAATAACGTTGAATAGCCTCTTTAAACTATAGTGTACTTGCATGTACAAAACGTGTTTATGGAGGTGTCTGAACTGTTATTGACGATTTGCAGGGTGTGTCTTGGAATCTCGCATTTTACTGTCAGTAGCATATGTTCGTGTGCATTTTTATACTTCGCAAAGTGGGGAGCGATGCTGGCCACATCCAGAAAGTGTTTTGAGAACTGTTGTCAGATGGGCATGACTGTTTCATTGGCCCGTGCTACTGTGAATTGTGTTAATGTCACACTGCAGCCTAGCACAATGCGCATTCCACTACCACAGTGCATAGTCTCAAGGCAACGCATCAGGTGTGTTAGTGCCAAAGCAGCTGCACAAGCACGGTCGGTGGCTGGGAACGGTGTTTTCTACGGTGAAGAAGCTTCTTTGTCGCATATAACAAGAGCTTTTGGTGGTATTGTGGCCAGAATGGGTATCAGTTAATTAGTTAGTGCATACCAATTTCTTAGTGGTCAGATGTAGCTGACATCGTGGTGAAGAGGTTAATAAAAAATAAGACATTGCCTATGGCCACCACACATTGAAATCACGTCACCGTGGCAGTATGAATCTGGGAGCTGGACGTTCTAACCACTGAGCTATTATGCAATTTTGTGCTTGGCATTTTGTTTGGTGATTTGGAGCGGGTGTGACACTGATTCAAAGAAACTGTGCATGTATTTCGGAAGCAACAGCAGACAATACAGTAACGCACCATAGCTTGTGCTGTCATAACAATGAAAAGGCAGTCGCCAGCCAGGTAGCTTGGTCTGTAAAGGTCTCAGAAGTGTTCGAGGGTAAATTGGCAATGATAGATTGCTTGTCACAAGTATGTATATTTTTCTTCCCCTTGATAAAGGCTTCCCATAAGACATACTGTGTTACGTGTTCTGTGGAATACCTGCCACAGTGACTCAGTGGCTAGAGCATTGCGCTGCTGAGCACGACGACCCAGGTCAGAATGCAAAAACACTCATAACCTCAGGTGTTTCAAAATAATCCGGTGCCCCCCCAGTGGTGAACCCAGTGATGAAGCTTCAACTTAATAGAATTTCTAGCCTCAATGGCTTGTTGGCATGAACTGTGGTCACAGATTTCATTGTGCTATGCTGTAGCATTGTGATGTTCAGTACATAGGTTCCTTCAAGCTTTTTCTTTTCCTTTGCGCACAAACATGTGTACTCGGTGGAACAGCATCTACATAACAGAAGCATATGGACCACTGTGTACATGACCAGCATGTTCTGTATCATGTGCTAGGGCTCCTGTGACATACCTGGCATTGTGAAGATTTAGGTAGTGAAAAAAAGAGTTCTTATTTTCCAAAGCCACAAGGTGCTGCAGGTGCTATCGAGGCTGTGCACACAGCTTGGTCTTAGCCCGAGTTGGATGCAGTGCATCTTGAGTATGTTTGATGAAGAGTATTTATTTCTGAAAGTGCCCAAAGCTCTAGGCCTTAGTATTGGTGCACTTGTGTTACACAAAGAACAGAAAATAAAAACAATGATTGTGCCAGAGAAAGAAGTTTTTCATGCATCAACAACGTCGGATAAAACAAATATAACTGCTTGATAAAGTTTCGTGCTGGCATTCCATCATTTTGTCCACGTTATGTTTGCTAAGCTTAAACAAAGTACCAAATATATTAAGTTTTGCATCTTTCGTACCAGTTGAGGTATGTGGGATGTTCATTTCGCAGCTCTTGATTAAAACTTGTATGATGATGTGCCTGGTGTAACGACCCTATAAGGTTTTTTTTTTTTTTTACTTCAGACTTTCCCATAACAGTTTTTTTTTTTTTTCTTTTTTAACTTCAGACTTTTCCATTGCCTTAAACGCTGCAAATGTCATTCACTGTTGTTGTCAAGTGCATAATGGTAAAACCTTTTGGTCTAGGGAAGTGTATAGCTGCATGCCAGTCGGTGTTGATTCTATGAACATTTTTGTACTTAAAAGTGCATTCTAAGGGACTCCAAGTGCTGAAAATTGATGTGAAGTCCTCCAGGCAGTGCAGCTGTGACATCAGGGATGTCACTTTGGAGTGTAAAACCCTATTATTTGTTGGCCAGGACTGAAGCTTGGGCTAGTTGCAACTTTTTGGTGCTGCTTTACTGATCTCCAATAATTTTTTTTTTGTGTGTGCATAGAAGCTCTTGAAATAGATGTGAAGAGTGTTAACAGCTGGGGTTAGGAAAGCATGAGGTTTTGTAATGAATGACAAGTCATTATTACTTATTAAAAATAATTAATTTTCATATTAATGTTGGTGCTTGCAATATTGTGAAATGAAAAAAGTCATTTTGCTTGTCTAACAGGACGTTGTGAAGCACACATTTGCTAGTGTGTGCCGCTGTGTATTTCCCTTTGAAGTCTTGTTTCTTGCAAATATTCAGTAGTCGCATTATCCATTGTGAAAATAGTAGCTCTCTTTTACCATGTCATTTATTTTTACAGGTCTTTCATACTTGTAGTTCATTGATGCTGCTGTGAAATACAAAGGCAGAACAGATTAGCGTACAAGTTATTAAACTTCTGCAATGTTACTTCATTTCAGTGCCATACAATCATATCCATCTTATCGCTTAGTGTTTGGCACATGCCAGAAAAAGTAACAGGATCAGTATTTCTGCCTTTCACAACAAGTCGCAAAGGCTGAAGTATATTCTGATGCGTCAACATTAGTTATTTAAAATGGAACTGTTGTAGCACTCCGCTTGTGGACAAAACATTATTTAATGCCAGAGCTAACGGTGGCACTGCAGCTTTTATCAACAAATTATTTCATTGTGGAGAACTTCTATATTACAAAGTTTCACCCTAGACAGTTGTAATGCACTTGATTCATCATGCAAGGCTTAAATGACTACTGTATAGAATTTGTCAAGTCTCCTGGTAGCCGATGAAGTTCACACGCCAGTTTCAAGTTCTTGGTTTATTTTTATCTCGCACACAATTTGTTTAGGGTGTGCTTTGTTTAGGGTGTGTGAAATTCACAGGTTGCAGATGCTTGTTGGTGTGATTGCAGAAATGACATCTTTGCGCTAGTGTAACACTGACAGATTTGGGAGAAAGAGCAAAGGATTGAAAGAACATGCTTGAACTTTGCAAGCTGAAGCCGCAAACAAAATCTTAACTTGAAACACACGATCTTATCGGCATCAAAGGTGCTGTAATAGGGTTGAAGTTCTCAGTTTAGTCATTGGCCTCCATTCAAACTGCTGCTTAGGGGATTAAACCGCCAACTCACAGTAAAGACTGTCCCATGAGGCTACCGAGGAAACCGAGATACATCACTGTAGTGTACAGTCTGAAGCAACTTGAAGGTGTGCCCCCCCCCCCCCCCCCCCGAGTGAAAATTGAACACAATCAAAGCACAGTGCTGCAGCCGATTTTAGAAGTAGCTCCAAGCTTGGGTGATTATTTGGCTCCTCCAGTGCTCAGCAACATCCACAGAAAAACAGATCTATACATGTGTTGGTGCTTATGCAGTAACACACAGTTAATGTAGTAGTGCTGTTGCTCTGCAAATCTGTGCACATATGTGCATTCTTGTGCAGTTATGTGTTAGAAGTGGTCCAGTATGTTGCAATATAAAACCACTGTTGATACTTTGCCTTCATCTGTGCCTTTGCCAAAATATTTTTCAGTACTTAAAGGCTGCTTGAACCACCAAATATTTGGCGAAAACTTTCACTGGCAGCATGCACCCATTGTCTCATATCTACCCATTCAGTGTGCTCCTACATGCAGTGTACCGACTAGTACTGAGTAGCCCAAGACACATGCGCTGCAAACTTAAACTTGGCAACTTAAGCCACATAATGAACCCTTCATAGCTGCTTTCCCACGAGGCACGGCTGCTTTTTCACGAGACCCTTCTCCAACAAGTCTACCTGGGGGTCTAGCGACTGCTCGGCTAATTTCTTTCACGATGTTACAGGCTGTACAGCATAAGAAAATGTCAGTTCGCCTTATCCTAACAGGGCATGTTCATAATGCTTATACCATGTGTATTTAGTTGAAATTCACTGTGCAATTTTTTATTTGGAACATGCAGTACAGTCCAGTATGAGATTCAGCATGTCACCCAGTGACCTGCACTGTAGGCGATTTATGCATGTGCTAAAGTATGGTCACCTGTGGCTGTAGTCCGATGATACGAGGAGAGAGCTATTGCAGAAGATGTGCTCCAGCTAGCACTGTCTTCACTTCTGTGCATGATCTGCTCACACTCTATGTTGCATCTCATGTCGGACTGTTTTGTACTACTACTACCCACTGTAAAAAATTTGTGTAAAACAGAAAGAGCCCCCATATCTGGTGTAAACTCTTGTCTGATGTGAATGTCTAGTCCCAAGCTGCACATTTTAACATTGCATTTGTTATTCAGTGTTTTTTGTTTGAATTTGGGCATGCTGCATTGAATTCTCATTGCATGCAAGGTGCATAACTTAAGAACATGGAAATAAAAGACATCATAAAATGTGTCTTGCATTTAATACCATTGTCCTGTGTCACTAAAAACTTGTAAACACCCCTTACACGACCATCTGAAAGGCCTTGAAATCCTTTGCAATCAACATTCTTGCAAGATGACAAATGAAAAACAGACTCTTACCTGGGCAGTGGTCTTTTGTAGGAGCCTGCAAAAATTGTTATTCCTAGCAACTGCACATTCTTCCTTGAAGCCATGTCCTATGCTGTAGATCCACCTTTTTGTGGCACAGATATCACCTCCTCTTTTGATTGTGTCAGCCACATGCAAAAACCTTGTAGTGCTCTGCCTGCAGTGTTCTGTTCTACCATGACCATTGTCCAGTCTCGAGCTTTGGAACAACCATCAAGTTTTTTTTTTGTGAAAAGGTGTATATAAAGTCTCTGCTAATGCCAAGGGATAAGTATGACCAGTCTTGAACTAAACGCACGACCATGACAGCCTTTTGAGATTAGGAGAGTTTTCAGCTGCAATACATTTTTTTCATTCTAGGGTTTTACTTGTTAAAACCATTATATGATTGAGACTTTAATATGATTGAGGTTCTTTAACGTGCACCCAATGCACGGTACACAGGCGCTATTGCATTATGTAGCCGCAGTGGCCGAGATTTTATCCCACGTTCTCAAACTTAGCAGCGCTGAAGCCACTACTCTACCACGGCAGGTATTTCTGCTGCACTGTCCCAGTGAAAGGAATAGACTCTCGCTTGTAGTGTAAAGCAGCGCCACCTCTTAACTGATGTAAACCACATGTTTTAGTCTGTGATGCTTGCATGAGGAGATGCTGAGGAACACCTAATCACTTCAGTGCCTTTGAGCAGACATCGAAAGTATATGGTCACTAAATTTTAGCTTGGAAACTTCCAAGAAGGATTACTGACTTGCACTCATTGTTCCAGCTGAAAAGCAGAATGGTACATATGTGAAAGCAGGGGTCAGTGTTGATGTGTGTGTATTCACTTCTAGAGTCTCGGCCTGCATTTGCATTGGGGGCCTTATGCCATTATATTCCTATCAGTTATTTACTGAAAAACTGGTCTGGCAGTGGTGGCCATTTGTCATGAGCCTGTAGCACAAGGTGTTAGTAGCACAATATGGCTTCCACTTGCATGGTGGCTTGCTATTATCGCACATAAACTGGCACTGGCCTGCAAGGTGCCATACACCCTAGCATTGCTTCACTGGTGGCATGAGTTTGTGTTATGTGCTGTTACTGGTGCAATGGTTCTTGTGTTTCCAGCAAGAGTAAACAACGGTGCTTGGGTATCTACACAGTGGTTTTCAAAAGTGAAGGAACTATTTTAATTGTACAAAGCAACTTACATACTTTCACCATCACCGTGAGGAAATAAAAAACAAACAAGCAGTACCTTTAATTGAAGCTGTGCGGCATGTGCACATAACACGTCTTAAAAATCTGGCAAGCAGCTCAATTGCAACATATAATAGTGCGCTTTGCTGCTCCAGCACTCAACATTCCCTACTGATGCATTGAAACATGATCAGCTTCTTACTTTAGGCAACACAACCTTCTTAAAGCACAACAAACACGTACAGAGGCACCTGGTCAATACACGGCATTTATGCATTTCAAGAAGCAAATGTGGCAATATTTTAGCCATGGGCACGCTATGAGAATGTGTGAAATTACATTCTCGTGGAAGTACATTAGAAAGCCACCAAGTTGGCCCAGAGCAAAAAGGTTATCCAGAATCCACTTCCGTAGCAGTAACACGTCTAAAAACATTTCGTTTTGATTGGTGTCTGCACAAACTGTGCTTGCAACAAGATAAATACATTTTTTTTTCCAAGGGTGTACCAGAATCCTTTAAGACATTTGGTGTACTTTTAATTAGGTACCTCATGGCAGTTCAGATGTGATTAGGAGGGAGTAGGCACGTTGAGAAGCAAAAACAATAAATAATCCCACTCATCGCCAGAAATGAAAGACTGACACTCACAACTTTGCTTGCATTTCATGGTCACTGAAAGGGGCTCATGAGCTGTACAATTAACGGCATATGATACACTAGAACATGCACAGTCACTGAAATGTTTTGCACACATGGTTAGTTTACAAGCTTTCACAGCAATTCACAATGCAGGCATGCTAAATGCCTATTCTTGTTCTTTTGCTTTTCTGCACCAACGCTTCGGCCTTGAGCAAAACACAGTCACTGGTCGTCAACCAAAAAATGCATACTGTGTCACATTTAAACATCTGAAGGTGGCAGCATTGACAGTTTTAACTGATTCACAATATTGTTTCTCAAAAACAATAGGCAACCCAGCTTCAGCCACTGGTCTTTTTCCATTAATGAATTTCACTGCCTGAGCAATCAACTTTGTTCCATCGTTATCAGCTTTGTTCAACAATGACTCAGCCATGCTATCATGCAGCACTAGTATTATAATAATAATTGAACACAATATGCAGTAATCAATAGTAAACAGTAATCTTTTCATTTTGGTGCAGTCATTTGCCATTGTTTGAAACTGAACACTATACTGAAACACTAGTGATCATGCTCACATGCGCAAAGTTCAGTAGTCTCCTCCGATCACTTGATGCAAGTAAGGACTAAGAACACACAGTCCTGGGTTAGTGGACAGGCAAAACACAACCTATGCAGGCAATCCTGCAAGCTAAGCACTTTTTAAAGAAAATGGTTGCTCTTTGCAGTGAATGCTGAAAAACCACAATGCTTAGTAGACGTGATGGCAAAACATTTGTTCAGGCAGTGGTAGTTGTACAGGCTTTGGTTGCACACGCACGATCATGCTGCAAGAAAAAAAAAAAGAAGACACATTGTTAGAACGTCAATATATCTATAACAAACCGCTTTATTAAGCTCTAATATAAATGTTCTAGAAAAGAGCTTTTTACAGCATTTGTGGTACAGTTTGTACCTGAAATCATATATACAAATATGCAAGCCTAAAGAAATTGAGCATATAATTGTAACCCCTCTCATAATAGGATAAATATCCTTAACTGCTGCTTCTGGCGATTTGGCAAAGCTTATTAGCTGAAGTTCATAGTTCTAGGGTGTGTGTGACAAATGAGTTGGAGCTTTCATACTTTGCCAAAATGCAGCTTTTTTCTCCTTTTAGAAGGGCTATGAAAAAAAAAATGTGCACAAGGCAAAATAAATGTCAGATGAAGCCATTAGTGGCGTAAGCCAAATATAGCCTCTCTGGTAATTTATGGCACAATGAATGCTCAGCAAAATCAAATAGTATCCAGTGGCCAGGGCAACAGCTTTCTACTGTCTTTTATATGCAGCCATAGGTTATGCAACAAATAATGCTATGGTTACGCATCAAATGCTTAACTATGCTAGCATTGATGTGCCACATGGGTGATGACAGATTTTTATCTGCAAAAGGTGCAAATTTTTGACAGATAAGCATGCGTGATTACTTCATATAATGCGCTGCACATCAATGACATCCCATCTAATACAGAATTGGTTCCAAACTGATGGCAGTGGTTTTGCCAGTGCAAACGTTACCATTGTATTCCATCTCAAACAGACAAAAGAGACATCCGACCTCTGCTGTTCCACCACACTGAACACGGCAAACAATAGAAAATTGCATAAAAATGTACACAAGGGCAGGGCATTCCTAAAGTTTCTTTTTTCTTCTGCCTTAATGATGTAATAAGATCACTCTTCCTTTTCCTCTTCAACATCCACCATGTCTTCTTTTTCGCCACTCAGCTCTTCTGTTGCTTCATCATCGGCTTTCATTTCATCGTCATCGGCCTTCTCTTCTTCACGTTCATCGCTTGGAGCACCTTCGGTCTCTTCTTCAGCTTTGCTGTCAACTTCGTCACCCCCAGTCCCACCCTCATCCTTCTGCTCCTCAACATCTTCCTGTTTCTCTTCTTCGACGTGTTCTGTACCTTCGTCAACTTCGCCCTTCTCTTCGGCATCTCCCTCCTCTGTACTGCCTTCCTGTTTCTGTTCCTTGCTGTCACCGCTGACCTCCATGTTTTCTTCGCGGTCCCCGGTGCCATCCTCGCGTGTGCTGTCCTCATGTGTACCATTCACTAAACCAGACTCAGCCTCTACGTCACCTTTGTCACTAGGAGAGACAATGGGCTCCAAGCCTTCAGGCACCACACTCTGGAGAGAGGAACAAAACAAGCTTGCAAAGACTGACCAAGTGAAGTGGTGAAAAATATGGCGCTTTGGCTCCTGATTCTCCTTTGAAACGGGAGATTTAAGCAAAAAGAATTTAGATAGGGGTGTGCGAACAGTAATTTTGGAGACTGAACTGATTAGTGCCAGAAGTAAATTGAGTAGTTTTGTGAATAATGAACAGCTGTTTTCACACTTATCAGAAAACAATGTTCACATACTACTAGTATTCGTAACATTAACAAGTTTCTGTGATTACATTGCACATTATGAGGCGTCCTTTATTAAAAACCGAATTGGAGGATTAGGAGCAAAAAAAGCAGTTTGCATACGCAAGAATGCTTGGAGATCGCAAATAAATGCTGAATGCGGTAACGTCTAGGTCACTGTGCGACATGGCCTGTTCCACTTCCCAAGATCTTTCGTCATGCCTATACTATGCACACAGTGATGAAATTTAATGTACTATTGCTCAACTTTTATATCTTATTCCGCAATGCTGACGTTTTTCAAATGGTAAAAACCTATTAGAAAAATACTTGTATTTATAAATAGTGACTATTAGAATCAAAGACCGAATCGAATAGGACATTATTCGATTTGTTGTTTTAAAGTTTTGAATATAGACAGTGCCTCTGTCAAATTTTGCAGTTCATTTTCCTTAGGCATAACTTCATATTTGCAGTTCACAAAAAATGAGGTCAAAACAGAGACGGAAATGAAAGTAACGCTTAAGGTGGCGGTCCCACTCCGGCGGCACAAACCCCCCGTTTTCAGTACCTTTGGAGCAACCATGGCGGCTCTTCTACTTAGGATATAAAGTTTTCGTATGTACCACAAAAAGCTTAATTCTTGTAGATTCCAACTATATATAATATAATGAAATTGATTAATGTGATTTAGAAATAAATGTTCAAGAACAAGCATGAGATACATGGTTTTTGTGAACTGTGTCTCAGTTGTGACCATATTTAGAAGAAACTACCGCATTTACTGCATTGCGGCTTGCTTTCTAGCTTTAGGCCATATTTATCTATTTCCTAGACGCAGCAAAATAATGTTAAATTTTTACTTTTTGGATAACTTGCTCTTGAAGATTGCCAAATATTGCAATCTTCTGTTGTAAACAGCCTGGCAACTACACGCTCAAGGAAGCTAAATTTTTGGACAAATTAGAGTTCAAGTAATTTCCACTTGGGGCCGCCAAATTTCAGCCATGTACCTTTATTCGTTTTCCTAATAATGCGACTGAAATTAAGCAATATTTAGAATTCTGGTTCTACTTTTGCCCATTTTTGTGGGAAGGTACTAAAGCTACGAAGCTGCGGTTTAAAAATAATAAAGGTACATGAATGAAATTTTGCGTGTAGTTGAGCGTGTAGTTGTCGGGCTGTTCACAACAGATTGCAATATTTGGCAATCTTCAAAAGCAAGTTATCCAAAAAGTAAAAATTCAAAATTATTTTGCTGCGTCTAGGAAGTAGATAAATATGTCCTAAAGCTACAGAGCAAGCCGCAATACAGTAAATGTGGTAGTTTCTTCTAAATATGGTCACAACTGTTCACAAAAACCATGTATCTCATGCTTGTTCTTGAACATTTATTTCTAAATCACATTAATCAATTTATTTATATTATATATAGTTGGAATCTACAAGAATTAAGCTTTTTTATGGTATATACGACAACTTTATATCCTAAGTAGAAGAGCCGTCACGGTTGCTCCAAAAGTACTGAAAATGGGGGGCTCGTGCCGCCGGAGTGGGACCGCTACCTTAAGGTTTATGCAACTTTAGCGGCATTCTTCTCTCTGTGGGGTATAGTAGCACCACGTAGCACTACAGGTGCCTCTAGCTCTATTTTTGTCGTCATTTTACATGCGCTACGCATATGAAGTCAAGATGTACCAACTCTCTCAAACTGCCGCCCTTAGGCATATCATAGTGGTAGCTACCACAGAACGTCTACAAAAGAGCTTTCCTATCATAAGACATAACATATAACAAGTTTAATTACCACGTAAGTACACCAGTTTACATTAGTGGTGGGGATGGCAAGATAAAAGCTGCGTGACAGCATCTTGGCTGGAATCAAATTGACTAATGTGCCTTGCAGCTGCCCTATATAATGCTAATTTCAAATGCCAACATTTATTTGCTAGCAAAACATAGCAATTTCACGGATAACGCTTTCTTTCTGTTAATGCCAGTTTGCTGAAATAGTCATTCGCATTACAAGGCACTTATCTCACAGTCATATTTCTGCATGAATGCAGAGGAGGAAGGAAAGTGAAAAGGCAAGGGATTGAAAAATGCAAAACGATCCTTCTAACATTCTTAAATTTAATGTTAGCGTACCATATATCAGCAGTAGTAAGAGGACAGACTTACCGATCCATTCAGGTTGTACTCTGAAGGGTCAAGCTTCAGGAAAAGGATCAACCTATCCTCTTCCGTGGCCTGGTCGAAGTCTTCATAATCCTATAATGAAAATAACAGCACCATTAGAATATGTGCCTAAGACAGGGGTCGTATCTCTCACTCTCTGCAGGCATATAATCAGTTCAAACAAATATTTCAATTTGCAGCTTGCCCAAACATTGAAAATAAAAAACAAGCCAAGCACAAAGTGATCTCACTGCTGACACACACCTACACAGGGATACACAAGTGAAAATTTTGCTATTGAAAACAGTCGCATAAGAAGTACAACTAACCAACATTTACATCCAAATAAATGTAGGCTTGCAATAGTGTGATAGTGTGAGACACTATAAAAGTAGAGGTCAAGCAGAATTAACATTTTATTAAGTGCTATTCAAATGGTATACCAATAGCTGTCTTACCCCACAGTATTCCTTTTCGTTGAAGAAATGTGGTGGAAGTGTGCAAACACCGTCAACCTTCTTGCAGTGTTCCTTCATGAAGTCCCTGTCTTCTTCTTTGCCAGGTTCAGTGATATCGATACTCTCAAAGGGCACCTTTATTGACTCCAAGATCATTAAGGACCTTTGCTGGTTCTTTTTAACCTGAAAGGATGACATTTCAAATAGTTCAGCACAGTTGTCAGGATTGTGTAGCATAGCATAGCATGTGTGCTGCATAAAATTCGGATGGGCTTGTATCAATCGCCGTTTGCAATATGTGATAACGTCTGCATGAACAGCAAAATAGGAAGTGATTAAAGTAGTCAAAGATGTTACACGTCACGTGGCAATTGCGCTTAGAGATCGAAAGAACAATTACAATCTAGAAGCAATAACTTAGACCTGCTGTAACCATTGTGCAGAATGTTCATTGGCAATGGACACTAGTTTTAATTTTTAAGATCCAGACATCTTGGCTTGTTCGCAAAGATCAGTCGCTATATAACAATGTCTTGCCGAATTCTCCGGTGCACATGTCGTGCGCTTTTCGCTGCACCTAAACTTTCTACACTTCTGCATTCCTTTCTCGACAACTGTTTGTGCCATATGGTGCACCGTCAGAAACAAAGACACCCATCTGAAACTGCAAAAGAAGTTTGGCAATTGGCAGCGGCTATACACAAACACTGTGGTTTAACTTGCCGGCTAGTGACTGATATCTTCAGCTGATTTTCCCTCTCTATGTTAATTAGTAACGCGAGCTCATTTGACGATAGTTCGGGATGCATCCGCCAGCGACTTTATTTTCAACAAGTCCACAGGCACATCGCAGGAGCGCGAGTGCTTCGACGCCAACGTCTACAAAGGCACGGCTCAGAGCTCTTTTTTCGACCAGCAATAGAAAGAAACAAGAAAAAATTGGCGCATTGCTCGGCATCCCAGCGTTTCAACACCGCGCTATATTTTAGCGGTTTTGTCGCACGGCGGAAAGAAAGACGGCCGTGCAAAAGCCCCCAAGAAGAGCGCTGCTGGCAGGAGCCCATGCGTGCGAGCCTGCGCAATCAGCTATATGCACTGGGTGGGACCGCGCGGCCCAACCCCTCCGGCGGGCTCGTATCCTCTCGGGGACTGTACCGCTATCCTCAGAAAACGCGGTCCGGAAGGCACGCTCCCGGCGTAAACAGGATGCGCCTTCGAGCCGGTCGCCTGCGACGTCCCCGCTTTGCACGGTCGTTCAGCTTCCCGTCTTCCGCGCCGCGTTCGTTTTGATGCGCGACTCGAGCTCGGGATTGTTGGTGCAAACCCGCTGAATAAGGAGTGGGCCGGTCCCACTCCCTCCCTCACAGGCACCACCACCGCCGCCGCCGCCGCCGTCGCGGCAACCGGCGTTGTCGAACGAAACGACCTACCTCTTTGCTGGCGGAGATGCCGGAGACGTACATTTTGATCACCATTCTGAACAATCCTCAGTGTACGGCGCAGGCAACAGAGATACTCCCCTCCGACGAGTTTCTCGCAGGAGAAGCAACGCGATCTCACTCACTTTGCAAGGGCACGCGAGAGCACCCCAAAAAAAAACGATGACCAAACACTACAGCACTACTGCGTTCTCCACGTCGCACAGATCGTCTCTGCTCGGCTCGGAGCTGTTTCCAACGCACTCGCTTCCAGACACGGGCGCCCGCCGACAAAACTGGACGATTCAAGAACGAGCATCACGAAGAAAAACAAGACGGCGTGGCGTCATCCGATCACGTGCCGCGGTGGGCGGAAACCTTTGCCGCGACGCTCCCGCTGGTTTTGGTTTCTGTTTCGCCCTCAGCATCTCGCTGCGCCCTTCGCCCCGAGTTCGTGGTGAATATATTCTGTTATCCTCTCCCCTTTCCTTCTTCTTCTTCTTTCTTTTCTGCTTATTGCTGCATCTCTTATTGTGTCTCGTACGGAGCACCGCGGAACTACGCCGACCACAAGGTCGATGAGCGTGAGCCGGTGTTAGTCATCGTCGAGCGTCACGTTTTGCCACGTCATTGCGCGCTTGGCGATTGAGTGATTGTTTGGATAACAACAGAGAAATAACTGCGGTGGGAGCTCATTTTTTCAACTGTATGTCACCAAAAGCTCCAGTACGTGCGTGTAGGGCGCATACTCGCGGTTGTTATTAGGGAACGACATAAACTAAACCTCACTCCTCGCCTTCCGGCTGACAGTGAAAATCGGTTCGTCTTATCAGAAGTTCGTCTTGACAGAAGTGATCTAGAAAATTTGAGAAATATATTCTTGCCGCACCCAAACATGCACGACATAAAATTATAAATGAAAATTCTAAGTACGTCTACTTACGTTTTGCGCACTGGTTTGCGAAGTTGTGAGCTTCTGTGTGCTCTCGGACAATTAAAAGTTCTGGTATTTACATGTGCAACTGCATACACGTTTATCTTCTACGTGTTCCTCGACTCACTCACATCACTTTGTGTTCATGCTGCCTGTCTGTATTTTGTCATACATTTGCTACACATTCTGTGATAACATGTTTATTTCCGAAGCGATTAGGTGTAGCCAGTGCCACGCGCCAACCTCTCCTACTATACATCATGTGAATAAAAATACTAAGACAGGATTAACACCTAGAGGCAGATGTAAAAAACGACATTTATTTTACTCGTATGATGCAAAGCGTTGCGTTATGCCGCTATTGAGTAGTAATTGTTTCCTGGCACAGTGCAAACCTATGCGTTATCTCAGAAGCTGACATTAGGTTACTCTAAAATTCTTCAGTATACAGGGTGTCCCAACTATCATGCACCAAGATTTAAAAAATATGCAGATGCCACGTAGCTGGACAGAACCAAGGTAATGGTGTTTGCCGTCGCTTGAAGTTATACTCAGATTATTTTGCATTCCGCCTAATTAGATAATTGGTCTTAATTAATCGACTTCTCAAATATTATAATTAGATAAAAAGTGTCAATGAGAAAATTGTAGAGCTGCATGACACACTCCCTATGCAGCTTTCTGTTGCTCATTACGTGCTACATAAAAGTGTTTTTCCGAGCGTGAAAGAAGCCCGCGAATACACGCAAAGTGCCTCCAGCGGCCAGTCGCGCGGCAATTTTGCATGTATTCGCGGGCTTCTTTGACGCCCGGAAAACACCATTATGTAGCACGTATTGAGCAACAGAAAGCTGTATCGGGAGTTTTTCATGTTGCTCTACAATTTTCTCATCGACACTTTTCATCTAATTTTTGACAAATTGAAAAATTGATTAAGACTAATTATGTAATTAGGCGGAATGCAAAAAATAATCTGAGTAACTCCAAGCGACGGCAAACAACATTATCTTGGTTCTGTCCAGCTACGTGGAATTTGCATATTTTTAAATCTTGGTGTATGACACCCTGTATATCCTTGTAATTCTGAAGGGAAAAAAGGTCAACAAAATTATTCAGGTTATCTTCAACTCTGTCACGTGTGAACACCACTGAGCGGTGTCCTCCCTGTGAAAATTGGCCTGCGGAGTGGCGTAGGCGACTTTGCGTAGGTGCACGCAGCTGCACGCACTTGACCGGGGACGGTGAGGGGGCGGGAGCGAGGAAGGACACTTGGCAGGCTGCATATAATACCGGGAGGGATACGGGAGCATTCTGATGAACTCCTCTATCACAAACTTTTTTTTTTCTTTCAGCTCCTCAGGTTTCCACGGCGTCGTCGACACTGGCGTAGCTGTTTGTGTTTGTAGAAACACCATTTGCTTCTTATGCAGCTAGCAGAGTCGCCTTCTCCAAGTCTGCCGATCCGGGCCTTTTGCTGAGCCGAGTAGCAGGCACGTTACATGTGGTGCCGCGCAAGTTCCGTTTAACCGAAGTATCTGTTCGTATTAAGCGCATTTCTTCTGCATTGAACCCCTGGAGGAAAAAAAAAAACACCGTTCGTTATAACCGAAAATTTTTTTCTAAACCGAGTTCGTATTAACGGGAGTCTATATACTGTACGTTGTTGCTTTTTTTTTACCTACTTGTTGAAAAATAAATTTGTCATTCGGTAAAATCCACTTTGCAAACATCTGAACGAAGTGATATATTTTTACTGGCAAAAACAGAAATCTTTAATAAGTGAAACGCATTAAAGGAGTGTTGGGGATGTCGTAGCTTCACGTATCGTGCTGATCAATTAAACCGCGCACAACAGGTGAGCTCCGCAAGCTTCGTTAAGTATTCATACGTCCCTGTTTAGCACCGTGCTGTGTCTCAGGAAACACACTCCTCCCAGCGACACGCTGAGAGCAGTGTAGTATTTATAGGCACCAGCCTACTGCCGGCCAGAACCGTTACGCATGACGCAGCGTTCCGCAACGCGGAGCGTTTAATTGCAAGGCTGGAAATATATGTGAACGCCACGGATGCGGGCACAACGTCTTCGGCATCACGCGCCTGGATGGTTATTGATGGTGACGGGGCTGTTTTCTTCGACTTGGGAACGAGTACGTGAGCTTCCTTAACGGCGTCGCGGAGAAAAACAAACGAGCTCAAAGAAGCGACGTGATTGGGTAATGCCGGCTTTCACATATACGCACCGCTTATTATTAACATCGCGGTACGGTAACGATAACGATCCCTCGGTGACTTGATGGGTTTAACATACGAATACGTTGCTAGCCAGCGAAGCTCAATTACGCTGTACGTGTGCTGTATGTGAGTTTCGCTTCTCATGTACTATATTACATGTATACATAGATGTGTCCATGCAAAGCGGGCGTTACCAAGTTGTTGGCGTCGTGGGGAGCTATTTATTTATTTATTTATTTATTTATTTATTTATTTATTTATTTATTTAGCACAGCAATATTGCGTATTGTCTGTTATAGCATTTGCGTAGTAAACTAATGGATTACTTTATTGTGGTTGCTTCATAGCTATTGCTTGAAAATACTGTGAATATATTGGGGGCGCGATATTTTGTAACGACCACGGAAAACAGGTGAACTCCAATTAATTCTTATCTGTTTATGTGTTTGTGGCTGGCGCCTGACGGGGAAAAAGAGACAAATGAGAGAGAGAGAAAAAAAATACTTCTGCTGAATTCTAGTGGCAGATCTGAAGCAATCCCGGATCAAACGTTCTTGCTCTTCTTGGAGCAAGTCTGCTCCGAGACCGTCCTGCGGAGCAGTCCAGACCTATCCGCCGAAATCGGCAGATTCGACTGGAAGTCTACGGGACGTAGTCTCGTAGTTTCTCCACTTGATGGTCCATGTAGCTACAGTGAACTAGATGTAGTTCACTGTAGCAGACGGAGCAGACGATACGAGACAGCACAAGCGATTCTCTGTTCGGCCGCAATGATGGATAGAGATAAAAGTACTATTGTCGCACATTTTCTTCTTAAGAAAATCATTGCTCGGAAAGCAGCTTCTTAAGTGGATTCAAGCGGTAAGGACATGGCGGAGACGACAACAAAGGTCACGTTCGACGATCTGTTCCGTTCGCCGAACCAAAGAAGGCCAAAGTAGTTGTCAACTTTACGGTGGAAGCCACGGTTCAGATGAAAAGGTAAAAGAGACATAGCTTCTTTACCAGCTCAAACTTTATCATAGTTCGCTTTTGAGTTTTTAGGCAGCGAAAGAACTGAAGTTCCGCACACTATATCAAGCCACGATGAGTGTGGCAAGCTAGGCGCTGGCATGGTGGACCAGCTGACATCCAGGCTTGTGTTTATCCGAGACTTTTGCCGCTCGGTAAAAAAAAAAAAAAAAAAAAAAAAAAAAAAAAAAAAAAAAAACAATTAAATGACACTTCGGTGTGAGGAATTCCAGTACTTCGCATGTGGTTAATTGTGCAGCCCTTACTGCTCTGGCTGCAGCGCGAGTGTTCCAAACGCGGCTCTCTGTGGACTGCTGTGGATGGCTCTCTGCGGCAGAGCTTGCGGACTGCTCTGGACGTGCCCCTGTTAATTCAGCGTTATATGTATCGAAAGTCCAACAATTAAGTTAGGATGAAACGCAACACGCGGGTGAGTTGTAGCATAAAAGGGTTCATGGGACATGGATTCAGTTTGCATTAAGTGAGAATGACCCAGAGAAGACAACTCGTCCGTACATCCGAATCATGTCCCTTTGTGTGTGAATCGTTTCGGAGACAAATAGGACATCCGCCAGACGTCCAGTTTCGGATATCCAACCACGGATGTCCCAATAATATCGCACATGGACCATTTTTTTTCCTCGCAGTCCTCGTAACTTAACAGCATCATGTTTTCTCGCATGTTCGAGTTACAATCCGAAGCTATCATGTCTGCAGCTCGTGTCTATGTTTGTCGTACTTTACAACTTTTCTGACGCAATTTACTTCTAAAACTTCAGTTAGTTCAATAGTTAAGCCACTTGCGCTTGGCGGAAGACCTAGAAGAATGAGGAGTATATTATGATGCAATTCCGCACTCGTGCGTGCCCGCGTAACGTGTGCACGTTCTTGATGCGTGGGCACTATAGCGCCCGTTGAATCTCGCATACAGCGTGTGCTGCGACTGTAACACATATTACAGCAGACACTGTGCAAAAGGCCCTCGCATATGTCTGTAAAATGTACGCAGCATGTTCCCATGATGTCGTCCTCGAGGACATGCAAGGGATGTCCGTAGGACACGGAAAGTGCGGGCACCTGATCATGGGAGGGACGTCCGCAGGACGTATTCGAGACATCCATATAGGAGATCTCGTATGTGTGTGTGTGTGCATATATATATATATATATATATATATATATATATATATATATATATATATATATATATATACAGGCGTGATGAGACGCCGCGATACGCCCGATCGAGCGCCTTCCGAGGGACGACCTTGGCACGATCGACGGCGACAAGCCGCGCGCCAGACCGAAACCGCTCGCGAGCGACCCCGACGCTCCCGCCGCTGAGCTCTTGTTCTCCAATTTCGCGGTCTCCCTCCAGGCTTACTGCTAGGTGAGGCTCGCCTGCTCGTTGACACGGAAGCGTCCGTCACATTGGCGCAGTGCGCTCGCCGCGGTTGTACGCCGCTTAAGGACCGGTTTCCGGTGTTTGCAAATTCTCGTGCATTGCGCGGCGAGCGTCGACGACGACCACGCGCTCAACGAACCCTTGTTTCGATAAAACCGTTCGCTTTGTGGCAGCAGTGTGTTCAGGAACCTATAGAAAACTTCCTGTCCTTCATTTTTGGCAGTCAAGTTAGCCAAGAAAAAAGGCACATATTCTTGGTGTGTTCAGATATAAAGAACAGAACGTGCGCCATGGGTCGAGCTCATGCATGGGCTTTTTGTGGTTGTTGTTGTTGTTGTTGTTGTTGTTGTACTTAACCATAAAAATTCACTTGTAGAACACTCCAACTCTACCGCAGAACTGCATGGTGCCATCTGGAGAAGTGTATAAATATATAGGCTTTTGTAACTTGTGTTGTTCCAGAGGGCTTAACCGGAAGTATAGTCTGGTAACGCTGATTGTAAACATGAAAAGCAAATCAATCCTGCCCGTTGAAAATTTTGTTTCCCCCACATTTCCTGTATCTTCATAATCAAGAAAGTTCTACAGCTGCATAACGGATTGAGATTTTCAATATTTCGGCGACGTTTGTTGTTGCAAGTTTACGGAATGTGGACTCCTTTCGAGAGCTCCCTATACATATGGAACGTCAGATAGGAGAACATAGACTTTTTTCGAGTCCAGCATACTTGGAAATCACCCATATAACAGCCATTTTAAAGATATGCCTGATGTTAAAACGTTGTGAAAAACTTTGAAGTGAACACGGTACACGACGACATGACGACACCTCCCCCGCAAAATATTTCAGACTACGCCCACTGATGTAGGAGACACGTTTTAAACATCATTAGGGTCATCTGCGATCTTGTTTTCGATGCGCTATCTTCGCGTATATACAGCGCCTGCAGGGGATAAACCAGGAACCGAATTCGAATGGCTGTTTGCGCAACAGATCTGTGCGCAACTTGAACGCTTCAACACTTGACTCCAGTGTCTTGGGTGCAGTTAAAAAATGCGCTACTTTGTTGCGGCCTTTTGGCAGCTATATACATTAGCCCAAGCACTCTTACAGTCAAACCTCGATTTCGTGAAACTCGACTTTACGAATTTCTTTTACTTAACGAATTGCTTTCGATTGCTCGGCACATTTTCAGAAAGCCATAGTGCGTTGAAAACCTCCAAGCAACAAAATGAACTCAACGTCTCGCCCGAATTGTGTGGAAATGTAGGTTAAATATGGGGGAAACATGAGTATGCCGGGCTTCAGTTCTGGCCAACGTTTTGGCCAGTTCACGAACGACGGTCAGTCGGGAACTGTTCTTCAGTACAAGTCTATAGTTTCGAGAATTCCGCGCCTATATCGATTACCTGCATGCTCCATGACACTGCACGGTAGTGATTATATAAAACACAGCTGTACTGCTCGTGGTACGCGCTGACCACAATATATATGAGCTGGCTGTATACACAAACTGGTCCAGACTGTCTGCCTCGTTCGCACGCGTGCGAGGGTCGGTAAACGTACACGCTTGTGCGCGCTTCCTGTTCACGACTCCACTGCGTTAACCTGCGCATGTCAGCCGGCTATGACTGAACGTCCAGGAAATGCGCTTCCCTTCTCCCTGCGCTCGCTAGCTATCACTGTGTCACCGCGGTGTGTATTCGTTTCTTGCTTTCCTGGCACGAGTCTGTGCGTCACGCTCTCCAATGGAAAAAAACGCTACCGGTATTGTTGGCTGCGTACTGAATAACACACACACAAAAAGCGCGCTTGCACTAGCTAGGTGTGGTTTGGATGCGTAGTGAACAACGCCTATCGGTTCAAGCATATTCACGTAACTGGTGAGCCAAAGTTAAATAAAAAGAAACGTAGCAGTTACCAATTCTGGGTTGAAAGCAGACGTCAAACATGTTCGATGCTATATATGCCGCAATATATGTATATGCCCACATCTTTACGCTTTCAAAATATCGTCATAATTTGGCGTCACAAATTCTGGAAGACCAGCGCTCAGACGAAATACACACACACACGTGTGTGTGTGTGTGTGTGTGTGTGTGTGTGTGTGTGTGTGTGTGTGTGTGTGTGTGTGTGTGTGTGTGTGTGTGTGTGTGTGTGTGTGTGTGTGTGTGTGTGTGTGTGTGTGTGTGTGTGTGTGTGTGTGTGTGTGTGTGTGTCGGTGACTGCCTCTCGTTAGAAAAGCAGTCACCGCACTGTATAATGGTTTATAAATGTAGGGGAAAAAAACATACAAGTACATTGCAACTCTCTGTAATGAACTTCAGTATGGACGAAAATCAGACATGCGCCGCATAAATAGTTATTGTTAACCATGTGAATTCGCTCACATATCCCGGTATTGAATAAAACAAACAAAATTTAGCTACATTAAAACGCGAACGGCTTTGTTAAAGCGGTTGCGATAAAGGCCCACCACGTTGCCGAGACACTGCATAAGCACGATTGCGCAATAGTTCTTCAGGCGGATATATTTAACCAGATCGCATTCTCTCTATTTTAAACAGTCGCTGCAACGCTGGTGGGAGAAACATTCAGGCTAATAAGTAGGCATGTCTTGTTTTCGCCGGGGAACGATATCCTGCATTCGAGTGCGTTATAAACGGGCTTCGATGTATCCGTGTCAAGCGGGCTTACAATTGACAGCCGTATAACTTAGGAGATCTGATTGTGAAGAACATCAGTACGACACTTATGGCTTGGCTCGTATTCTTTCTTTTTTTTTTTTGTATCCTAAACCATTTAATTGGTTCACATTCTGTCGAGGACACGAATGGCCAAGCGGGACAGATGCGCTGTCTATTTATTGCAAGACAGAGGCCGAACCGGCGCTTTTAATGGACAGCCTGGGCAGAGCGCGCGCAAGATGATATCTATAATCATGATGATTACGTACAGTGAAAAGGATGACGAACATAAAGAGCGGTTGCCACAAACACAAAGGTACAGTTCAACGACGCTTATAGGCGGCATCGGGCGCGAGACGTGGACAATCTCTGCACTGCGCCGACGGTGATCGCACAGCACCGGCGCGATGCGATAATTGACCGGAGCTGTCTTTTCGAGCAGGCCGTGTAATAACCGAGGTAGCGGTGAAGGAATTCCTCGTAATATCTCTGTTTAAATACTCGTACACCCCCCTTGTCGCTTCGGCCTCGTACACTACACGTTCCTTGTGATAGTCGTTGCGGAATCACTGCACGCAATAACCGTCGCGGAACGTTCAACGGGTGCGGGTATTCTTCGAAATTTGATGCACAGAGAGGACTGCATGCGCGCTCCGACCGGCAAGAAGCGACGGCTTCACGGTCGGCCGCCGGTTGACCGAGTATACCGGCGCCCAGCCAGCCACAGGTGGGAGGAGGAAGAGGGGATGTGCTTGCTCGCTTGATTCAGTGCGTCGCGGTGTTATCGAGAAAAAAAAAAAAAAAAAAGCGGGCCCTGCCCCGGTTTGTTGACTTCTTCCATCGGGGAGGCCACGGCGTGCGGTCACCCGGCCGGCTGCGAGCGACGGGCCTCCCGTCGCCGACGATGCGGGACTACTGCCCTTGTTGCTGGAGGCAGTATACACGCAGGACCCGGTCCACGTTGCAATTCTGCTGCCGCTATATACCTTTTCTGTGAACCGTGTGCCCCTCTTAATGCGCCGACTCGGCCGTTAATGTAAAGGACGCGCCCGCTACGCCACGCAATTGCGCGATTATAAGGATAAATACGTGCAGTCCACGTGACTCCTCGGCGGAACAAACTTGTGCCACTTGTACGATACTCCCCTTCTCTCTTCTTCTCTATTTTTTTTTTTCGTCCTGTTCAATTTATCTTTCTTTCCTGAGAGACCCGTTTACCTAAGGCAATAACAGCTATAGTTGATGTGTACGGTTAAAACTGGGCTCGAGCAATTCATATGGGGAGTCCTATAACGTCTAACATGCGACAAGTGCTCGTGCTGTTGGGAGAAAAAGATAAGAAAACACACACAATAAGGAAATTAGATTTCGTAATGGGAAAAATAATGGAATTACCGAAGCAGGCAGGGCGTGTACTGATAGATATAACTGATAAAGTGAACGGACGTGATTGCATGACGCGGCTTGGCTGTCGCTGTTATTCATGTTTGTTCGGCCTACCTTCATCCGCTTTCGGCAATTTTCTTTTTCTTTCACAATTTCGTGCGTCATCCTTTTTTTTTCTGGCTGTGCCTTTTTTCTCCAGCACCATGTATGTATGTATGTATGTATGTATGTATGTATGTATGTATGTATGTATGTATGTATGTATGTATGTATGTATGTATGTATGTATGTATGTATGTATGTATGTATGTATGTATGTATGTATGTATGTATGTATGTATGTATGTATGTATGTATGTATGTATGTATGTATGTATGTATGTATGTATGTATGTATGTATGTATGTATGTATGTATGTATGTATGTATGTATGTATGTATGTATGTATGTATGTATGTATGTATGTATGTATGTATGTATGTATGTATGTATGTATGTATGTATGTATGTATGTATGTATGTATGTATGTATGTATCTGCGGGCACAAGCACAGTCCAGTAGTTCTATATATCATTTGAGATATTCTTTGTGCTCTTGTGTTCAAAGTGCTTTTTGATAACTTCTTTCATTTTTGTTGTTGTTGCTTGAGTCACGAATTTGAGATTTTAGGTATGAGGGCTCTGACGTAGCCTACCTTCCCGTGTTTCTACATCTAAAAAAATTACCAAGTACCCTTTCTTTGTTCGTTTATCATAACTACCACATTCACGGACGACGACAACAACACGATCAACATTTCCAGAGATGCGCTCGTATAAGCGGAGTGTGAATGCATCGACCGGGACACTGCGTTACATACGTACGCCTGGTCCTCGTCAGGTGGCGTCCTCTCAGTCGATCCACGCCCTAAGGCGAACACATAGGTCAACAGTCATTGTAACTATAATGACGACATGAGATAACCAAGGGTGCTTGTTTTAATCTTGTTTCTCTCAATGCCCTGGTTTCCTTCACTTAATTCCCGGTTATTTATTTATTTATTTGCTGCCTCGTAAAGAACATCGTTTGTTGACATATCTTTGAAATAGTTAGACCGGAGTGTCAGAAGTGCACGTTCACCACCTGCTGCGGCTATGATCATAGGATCAGAAATGAGGGCTACTCGAGAAAGAATTCGAAGAGCTGCCGGCTAAGATGTAAACAGACATGCAATATATACCATATATACAATATATACCCATAGGCTAATGGAAAGCAAGTTATGTAAGCTCCTACTACAACTTCTATACATACATGAGGAGGGCTCCACGCTTTCATTGAAATATATGTCGCAAGAAAATTTAAGCATTTCATGCAGTTCTCTGACACTAGGAAAAAAGAAAACAAGTGTAAGAACTAAATGCAAGCAAACAGAAATTTACAGATACACCAATTCGTGGCGGAAAATATATTTCCAATAACCGAAGTTCGATCATAAAATAAACTTTTTTGAGAATGTCTTGGGCGACGCTACCACGAGGCACCTTGTATACGGGCAAATGCGGCAACGTTTAATGCCAACGTGTACGTCTTCGCGGCCATTTCTCATATTTCGCCTCTTCTCTGCAGCGCGCGAATAAAAAGCGCGGCGCGTGTCTGCGCGTGTTTCGAAACAACCGTCCGTCGACGTTCGCGTGCAAAACTGTGCCGTATGCGACGTTCAGAAAAACGTTCGTGTTTCGTCTACCGTTCGTGACGATGACGACGACTTTAAGACGCCACAGCCGAGCATTAAGGGCGCTCCTGACAATTTGGTCGGCGCGTGCAGAGTGGCGACACACTGTGATGTAAGCATGGCACAAGCACGTCGGCATGCGTCACGTATTTATTTCTTTTTTCTGCTCCCTGTGAAACTGGTCGGGACTCTGCGCCCCACTTTCTGGCGACGCGAGACGACCACGAAGAGAGCCGACCGACGCGGATTGCGATGTAACTGCGAGTGTTTGTAAACAAATGGTCCACGGCACGTCGCCTGGCCGTCAAAGAACGTTGCGCTGCGACAAAGCGTGCATAGTGGCCAGATAGCGATTTGGGTTAGTTTATCGATGTTCATCAAGTTTCTTGAGGCGCACTTATATAATGACGACAGCCGCAGTGGTTTAAACACGATGTCCTGTTTTTACTTTCGAATATGTTTTACTTATATGTGTAGTAGTTGCGCGTAAAAAAAAACGTCAAAATCAGATAAAATGACATATCAGTGGCGATTTAGCGGTAAATACGCGGGTAAAATTTAAAAATACTGTTAACGATTGGGGAAACGAAGAAAAAAGAAAACACCAGCCTATACATGAAGCGTTATCATTTGTACTTTAGGAAATTAGCTGGATCATCTGGTGATCACAATAGGCGATGAGGCCGACGTACGTAAAGTGAACAATCGCATTTATAACGTTCTTTTTTTTTCTTTTTTTGGAGACCTGTGATACATTAAAAGTTTGCATTTCTGTGACAGGAACCGAAAAGGTGACGTAAAGGGTAAGTAAACAGGGTACCATTTGGTACAACGGCAACTGCAAATTCAAAATTACCGCCACACTTATCGGCCAGGAGCAAAACTATATATTTCGTAGAAAGCCAGTAGCAAGGACATTTAAAAAATTGTTGTTCTATAATATAGTCTAATGAGCTGCTCTAACTTCAAGTGCTAAAATAATGAAGCAGTTTGGCTTGCACTCACTCTGGCTTAAAGACATCGTTTGTTAGCTGCCGTGTTAGCCACCCTAGCCGTGTTACCGGCAAACAAAATGGCGCGTAGCGCTTGTGTTTTCTGCTCATGTTCTTACTTTACCAGTTGACGTGCGGCACTTTACTGGATATTTTCGTCCTTATTCTATAATTTTGCCGCAGTTAACTTGCTTGGACCCAGCAATCTGACGTGTGCGGTGTCAGATATAGTGGTTCAAGCGGATGTCACCGATGCGTTGTAGGAGCGTAGAGTGAGTGCGAGTTTGCGATACCGGCACACACCGGTGCTCTTCACCATGGACACGAGCAAGACGAGTAGCATTAAGTCGCTGCTTCTTCAGGCATGGAGAGAGAGGTGGACTGATGTGAGATGGGGCATCAACATCAAGAACGTTCTTCCGCGCGGTGTCAGTGGCGACGTGTACGATCTCGCCGACTGCATTTTGCAAGAAGCGTTGGTAGGTCCCGGGCCCAACAACCTTTTTCTGTCCTACCTCACGCACTGCTTGAGCGCCCAGGTGGTGTCTTACGGAGCGGTGCTGTCGAGTATCGGCCGATTCCAGTCGTTCTTTAAGCCTCCCTGCATATTGAGTCTGCTGCAGCTGCTGTATAGCATACAAGCCAAGATAACCTGCCACGGCAATGAAGAGGAATGCATCGCACTATGTAAAGCCATAGTGGGCGTCACCCACTGGTTGTATCTGTGCATGTGCCACTCAATCGGCAAGATCGTCGAGCTCAAGCAGAGCACAGAGCACGGGCTCATTTTGGAAAAGGCCTGCGAGTCGCTTTCCTTCTTCAGCGAGTCGACGTTCCTCAAGGCCCTCCTGTACATCGGCAAGCACGAAGAGCCCACCGTCTACTCGCAGCTCGTGCAAAAGCAGCAAGAACTGGAAACCAAGCTGAGCCAATCGCAGAGCTTCAGCATACCTAAGGACACGCTGGAAGGAGCTTTGAATTTGGTTCGCCTAGTGGACGACATGCCCAAGATATCGCTGTCCTCTTGCGTTAGCGGCCGCGTGCCGAAGCAGCCTCTCGTGTGTAGCCTCAATGCCAACGTAGCGATAGAGGCGGTGCTGAACCCTGCCAGCGATATTCAAGGCACTGTCGACCATCTTCTGCTCATGAAGAAGCTTCTGAACCTCTCTTCAGCGGAGCTTTATTGTGAGATAATTAGAGCTGGCTTCATGGGGCTGGCCAACGGTAGCAACGAGGACTTAAAGTGGGCTGCTTTTACATTCCTCAAGGTCCCGCAGCTGCTGTTGAAAATACACAGTGCTCGAAAGGATGACCGGCAGTGGGAAGAGGAGCTGGAAGCTGGACTGATGCAGCTGCTGAACTACTCTCCATTGCTTGATCTTACCGACTCAAAGTGTCACTGTGATTGCCTTCAATACCTTTTGAACGAGCTCCAAAAAGCCGAGCTATTGACTGAAACACAGGCGAAGGCACTCATGCATCGTAGACAGACGAACACGCAGAAGCAGAACCTACAACGACCTGATCAGCAGACTCCGCAAGCAGGAGCTACACTGATTCTCCGTGCTGAGCCCACAGTTACTAGCATCCTGAAGACACTCGACTCGGACTATTCAAAGAATCAAGAGGGTCTGCTGGGCATCCTGTGTCACATCATATCAGGAAAGAGCTTTGAGCTTATCCTCTCTGCTGCTGCAGCTACCGGCAAGCTGAGCAGCTTTGTGAAGAAGCTGATAAAGTTCAATGAATATAACAAGCAGAGTAGCGGAGAAGCAACTAAGAATGCACAAACAAGGGCACTGTTATTTGATATTACATTCTTGATGCTGTGTCACATTGCACAACATTATGGTATCCATTCCATGACCTTCAGTGAAGAGACAAGGGACTCTTTCTTTGCTGCTTGGGTGCCAGAATGCCTTGCTGAAGGTGGACGGTACAACTGTCCAGATAAGATGCTAGCTGGGTGTGATCCCGCTAAGGTTGACTTGCTGTTGGAGCAGTTCATGAGCAACAGCCCAGATTTCAAGAGCAACCAAGCTAAGTGGCATGAAGTGTGTGTAAATGTACCTATGGCAATCAAGGAGATATTGATAGCATGGGAACATGGTGCAATCTCGACTGACACTGTCAAGATGATTCTAGACAATGTCAAAAGCCGCATGTGCTGCCTTCCCGTGTGCATATCTGCTTGGCTGTGCAGCTACATCACTGTCTTGCATCACGAAGAACGGTTGAAGCCGATGAACATGCTTCAACAGTTTATGACTCCACTTGCTAGTGATACCGTTGTGAGCACGGAACCAGGCGGCGAGCGCTCAGGTGCACAGGAACAATCCCTCCAACAAAACCCCTCGTACAAGGAGCGCTCAACACTGATGGCAAACATAATCAAAAAGATGATGTATGATTTGCACCCACCCCAGCACATTCAAGTTATATCACATAGCCTGACAGCCAAGACTCCCTTGTGGGAAGTTATGGATCAGGTATTCAGCGTGGCTCATTCGAGGGGCTGGATTGATTGGCGTGCAATTCACAGCTTGGACACACTTATGTGCGTTGGTGGTCCCCAGTGGTTCAGTGACACTTTGGTGAGACAGGCTTTGAAGCATGATCATCTTGAAGACCTTCATCGAGCCATTGACCTTTCTTTTGGCCTGTTCCACGTAGACATTGAGCAGTGTGCACTTGCTCTTTTGACTCAAGTGCTCCCGAACTACTTGCTGTGGGAAACACGACAAGACTTTCTCACTGAGCCCAGAGGCTCTGCTTTGGCAAGGCTTGTGGTTCTCAGCACATTCGCTGCGCTGCAGGCCAGAACAAACTCGCCTACTTTGGGCATGCAGAGAGGCGGTCGCAAACGGCCTTACTGGGACATGGAACTTGAAGAGGCCATGGACGAATCTAAGCGAATGCGGCCCAGCAAGATAAGGCGAGGCCTCAATGACTCCGAGCTTCTGGACGACACACCCTTTGCATTGCAGTGCCACTCTGAAGAAAACTACCGTTCCCTGGATCCTTTGAGCAAGGCAGTGGCTGACACGATGAGACTGTTGATGGCTATAGCCTCAGACTCTGTTATCAGCCAGCGGTCAGTGTTCCCGCTCCTTTTGTTTGAGCAGGTTGTGCTTTGTGCGGGTGAAGAGGCACACCGTGTGCTCCAGTTTGCCCCGTTGGGCCTCGTACCACAGCTGGTGCGAAGCATGCCCCTTTTGATGTCCCACCAGCTGATTCTAGCCCTGAGCAGTTTGCAGACATCCAGGGCACGCAAGGTGACTGCCAGGGCCACCTGCCAGTTGCAGATTGCTCGGTCACTCAACACCACTCACCTTACTTGACGGAAAAGGTAGATCTCCATAGCAGTATTGGTCTTCAAGTATGGGGACCAAGGCCCCGTTTACACAGTATGGACTGGCTTTTGCAGTTCTCTTTCCTCATTACAAATATCATGATGCAAGAATGAGCTGCTCTGGCAAATGTAAAGATGAAACCATGCAGTGTTTGACCTGGTTGAAGGAACAAGGGGGCACCTTGGTTTTTAATGTGTTATAAATCTCATTCTAATCTGCATATTAGCTTTGCCAAAAAGGTAGCATAAGTTTGTTATGCAAAATTACCATTCCTCCTTTCAGTTCGTTATCTGAATAGGTTAGAAATGGCATTGATGCAGGGCGTCATGGTGAAAGCGCAACAGCATGGCAGGGGTAATTGTAAATTTGATGTTTTCTCATGTAGGCTACTTTGGTATGTGTAATGTTAAGGTGCGAGTGAAGTGATGTTCTTGTATCTTTTCACTGAAAGAGTTGAAAGCTTTTGTCCTTGCTGTAACCATGTCACACGTTTACACAATAATGAGATGAGATTTGTCTGTCCTGAATAAAACCAGGTAATGTAACTACGTGTGAATGGCCAAATGAAACTGCCTTATTCCTTTATATAGCATTCTTGCATTGTAACTGTAGATGTGAGCAACAGTGACGCTACAACATAGACACGAAACAACAAACAAATGATTTGGCAAAAGCTTGCTTACTTTTTTATTATACAAGTCATTACTACGATAAACTACAGCAAAAGAAGGAAGATAGGAACTGAAGTGACTGAATGAGTGCAGTATATTGGCCACAGTACTGTCAATTGTGGGGTGTGTGCTCCCTAAGAACACTTGACTAAATACAAGCCCTATACAAAAAGGCAAAGTGGGTACCGTGAGTTGACCGTGGCACGTACGTGTATGTACAGTGCTCAACGATTGAAATGCTGTACTCGTAGCGCATGGCTGCCGACGCATTTTGCACTGATCATGCGCGCTGGGGACACCGAGCTGAGGCATCATAGTATATGATGAAAGCGAAAGCCTTTGTGATGCATTGTGACTGTATTTGGTCCCACAGCGATCATCCAGCACTCATTGGTGGAACGAAACAGCGGCAGCAGCCACGTGCTCTGAGTATTGTTTCAATCGCTGAGCACTGTACATTCATTGTAACAGTAAGCACATTTAATCACATTAAATTTTGAAAACTGACCATGTCTTAACATACAGTTATTGCTCTGCTAGATTATTGTTCCAGCGCCTCCTCTACTTTTTCAATGCCAGCCAGATGCGGCCAATCCAACGGTTCACCACCCTCTCCGATTACCCTTTCCTACTCTCTCCCGGCGCCTGCTTTATGGTCGTGGGGGAGAGTACCCTCTGGGTGGCGCCTCACTGCGAAAGTCGCAGTAAGTAATCCTGACAGACGCGTGAAGCGTCTACCACATCTCCGGAACGGCACCCGCACGCGCTCAGTGGCTCAGACGCACTCGTGATGCAAGCAGTCGTACCCTCTGGGTAACGTCACATCGCGGCAACTCACTGAACTAAGGCGGACCAGTGGCTCGCATTGCGGAGCGGGCGATTGCACTGGCATTGAAAAAATAGAGTCTAGGGTTTGACGAAAACTCGTCTGGCGAGGAAAGAAGGCATTGTGAACAAGGCACCCGTACTGGGCGCCGAAACGTCAATCTGTTGCTTTGTGTTCTTCAGTTGGCGAGTGTACGTTTATTCAGCCATGAAAAAATAGAGGAGGCACTGATCGTTCTCATTGTGGTCTGTACGAGAGTCACAGTATGAAAAGTGCACGGAAGGCTGGAATATGTCTAGGCAAGCACTGTTAGTGGTGCAGTGGTGATGGTGCGCTAAAGCATTCTAATAGTTTACAAGGTGGTATCCAAAAGTTTAGAGACTGGCTCTGTTCTGAATAAAGTAATTTGTTTATGTGTATTCAAACATTGCCACCTTCGAAACATTCCCCCTTGCAGAGCAGTACAGCGCTTCCTGTGTTCCTGCCATTTTACAAATACTTACTGGAAGTATTTTTTCCTATACGAGTCGAGCATCTTTTGCAATCCCTGCTTGATTTCAGGAATCTTGTCAGAACGGCGACCTTTGAGTTGGGTTTTAATTTTTGGAGGAGAGCAAAATATGCAGGACTGAAACCTGACGAACGACCAGTTTTTCACACTGAGTATCATCACTAAGGTTGAAATTTAGGTGTACACATACAACTTTGAGACGAAGCAACAGTCTTTGCAGCTGAAAAGCCCAACATCTCCACGGCCAAAGAAAGGCTGGGCATGCCCACAGCTTGACAAAGTGCATGCTCATTGTCTTTTTTGGCAGTGGTGGTATTGTCCATCAGAAATTTGTCCTGAATAGTCGGGCTATGAACAGCGAGTTTTACTGCTGTATTTTGGGGCTTCTGAGTGAGGACGTTCGACGAAAACAGCTCAATCTGGGGCACACGAGGAGCTTGATGCTGCACAATGACAATGCACCCTGTCGCAGATGACTTCACACACACAAGTTTCTCGCCGGAAGCACTATGGTTTTGCTTCCACATTCACCCTACTTGTCAGATTTGGCCCCTGCTTATTTCGCTGCCTTCTCAAAATAAAAAATTGCTGCAGAACCCATCTCGCGATGGATGTCGACTTTAATGCAATTGACATTAAAGCAATGTAGTGACACACCGCAGTACCACCGCCAAAACACGTCATGTATAATGCGTGCATACAGCCTGGCTCCTCTCTCGACCTTCTTCTCTTGACACACAGTGCCATCTGGTGGCACCGTCACAAAGTCTGCAGGTGGTGTGTGTGTGAATATATATTTATCCATATAAAATTGTCTGAATATATACAACAAGGGTCTAGTACCGCCCAACATTGGAGAAATTCTAAAGCTTTTGTTTTTTTGTCAGTGAGGAACGCCATATACCCAGTGACCCAAGTTGACGAAAAAGTTTGTTGAAGAGTGGTGTGTATGCTGTTGCACATACGCAGTGATGCAAATTCATGTCAAAGAGGTTCATTCAAGTCTGGCACATCCCACATTGTTGCCAGTTGCCAAGTTGGCATCAAATAGGTGCATTGAACAGCAGCGCATACAAAGTGACCAAAGTTGTTTTCGAACCTTGCTCCCTCACCATGACAGCCTGGTGTGCTTGGACCATAAAGTACTCAGTGACCCAAGTTGGCGGGAAACAGTTAAAGACATAGATGGATAGATAGTCACCCCCAGAATGTTCGTGCAGTACCTTAAGAATGCTAATCGCATTAAAACCCAGCCCAAAGGTCACCATTTTGACACGATAGCTGAAAGTACCTCTGCTTGAATTGCAAAGGTACTTTGTTTTTTTCAATCAAAAATTTAATTCTTTATATACAAAATGCAGTAATTACCATTTGGGCTTTTATCTGTTATGGATAGTCACGGGCCTATGCAAGTACAACAGGCAGAGTACTGTGAACTACAAAACACACACCACAAGGAAGTGTAACCATCTGTCACACATACTGAAATCTACATGCAGGTAAATATGCACATGCACTGTAACACATGCAGGAAATGTACATGCAGGCTTCTGGTAAATATTTCGAATGTGGCAGCAACACTGGAAGCTCTGTATTGCTGTGCAAGGGGACTATTTCAAAAGTGACAGTGTTTTCATGCACACAACTAATTTAATTTTTTTTTAAACAGAGCCAGTCCCAAAACTTAATGATACCGCCTCGTATTTGGGGAAGTTATGTGACCAAGAACTGACCAGAATACCGTAGAAGACTATGTTAGTAATTAAAAGTTCTCATTATGTGTTAGTGAAATATTAAGAGATAAGTGGTTAACCCGAAACTTCTAATTTTAGACTCGCAAAGGAAGCTAAACTGAAATAGAAGAACCAGTGCTCACTGCAACATTCAGTAAATGACCAAGTACATACACATTGCAAACATAAGCCACACGAGGTACCTTAAATTTGGAGAAACGCACTAGCTTTTCATCATCCGAAATACACCAATCTTTCTTCCCACTTGTAATGTATTTATAGCACTTGAACTGAAGAGTTAACTGGCATATATAAATTCTCAGTATAAATGTTATTTTACAGCTTATTTTTTATTGCTGTACCAGAAAGGTTTGAAAATATTGGATTTTGGTCCAGCTAACATAACTGGAAAAAACTGGACAAATTAGCGATAAAAATACATGCTGTGTAAAGGACAGTGACATGCATTTTGTCTTCTTTATCAGTATACAAGAAACATTTTAAATTCATCATGTTCATTAATTTGTTTCTTCCGTAATCAGACATAAAAATGCTGCCTGATAACATATATGTCTATGTCTCTGGCAACCTCATGTAATTATGTTTATTTAAGTCAACCGTTCTTCAAGACCCCTTGATATTTGTTCAGTCAAGTATTGCTGTAATATGGTTGCAGGCTTGATGCAATTAGCGCAGACACTTTGTGTAAATATGATGCCAGCATATTGTCATCAATCCTTGTGGTTGTAGTCCCAGATATGTTTTCCATGGCCTCCTCTTCTGTCTGCCCACACAACCACAGATTTTACATGCGGGCCGTCAGCCAGCTCCAGCCTTCCAGTGAAATGTTGGTCATTGCCTTTCCTGTAGCCAAAGCGATGCTGTCCGTGTGCAGGAATCTCTGCAAAGCTTTGGAGATTGAACCAAAAACATATAAAAATTACTTGTGATTGAACATAAGCGTATTTCCACCATTATAACACCAACATTGTAATGCTCGCCTTGCGCAATGCTTAGAATCGCGCTGCGATTGCAACTCGATTTTTTTTACCCTCATTATCTGGGCTCCGCCACCAAGCTTTGCAGCGAAGTGTGAAAGCCGGCCCTTCTGCATAAACTTCCGCGTGCTACTGAGGTGCCAAGTAGTGAAGCACGGTGCGATGGCTGCAGGAGGTTAATTTTGGCGAATGTAAGCGGACGTACGCGACAGATAGAACTAATGGAAGGCGTTACTATATGCATAGGTATCTGCCTGATGGGCCATATGAGCGACATTTTCCCATAAAGTTAAATATTGAAGTTATATCGACTTGGTAGCTGTGTGAGAAGACCATACGGTACATAATGGGCATTGTTCCACTGCGAAAGTGCGTTTTGTTGATTTATGGTACACGGCATTCTGTACGCCGCCTTCACAAGGAATACCTGCAACCAGATTCATTAAGTATTGATTAAAAAAAGTTAGAGCCCTTGTGCGCTCTGGTGGCATTTGCTATGTTGAATTTGGCTACAAAATGGTGAACCGACCCCTTCGCTACATATCGGGAAAGAGGCTTCGGTGCCGCCTCCGAGTAGCACAATTGGGTATTTTTTAACACTTAGACAATGGCTATACAATGCCCGGCTCTGAAAGAATTGGCTCGGCGTCCACGGGCGACGGCGATCCTCACGCTTTTCTACGACGTTCCCAGACAAGAGTCCTTGACCAAAGCTTAGTATATACAACCAACGCTAACGCGAACTCCTCTTACACCCCACTCCTCCGTTGACCTGCTTTATTCGTACACCGCCATTGGCTGGCGCGCATGACGCTATCCCCCTCCAACGCGAGTATGGGACGGCGCGACTTATGTCAGCCCCCCTCCCCGTTCTCCTTTTCATCTGCACCCTCTCACAGCATTCCAACAGGGTTAAGCTCCATCTCCCGTTAGGTCACGTGGCTTTTCTACATGCAGACACGATCTCCTGGAACCTAGCCCTTAACAGCTTCACTAAAAAGTTCAGAGCCATTGGACTTCTTTTGATTTCCCCTTGAATCACGCATATCAGTAAGTGGATTGGGCAGAAAATGCGCACTGCCAGTAGCTTTCAATCCTGGTGATCGTTATTTATTGGAGTATGTGCGAGCCATAAATTCTCGTATGTGCGAGCCATAAATTTATGAAATTTACATAATTTTGTGCCGAGGTGCTGCAGACTCCATTAAGATCAAGTCAAGGTTGTAGATGACTGCATTTTGCGCCAGCATAATTAGAGTGATTAATTATCTAATTATTGTGCACTCAGTAATGATACGATTCTTCATAAACAAGAGTTGAATCACTAGCACGGATCACTTGCACAAGTTATTTGCAAGCATTACCTAGAAAGAAAGAAAAAAATATTTCGCAATTGCTACAGAAACGTCCCACGTCACCCCTCCTGTCAAAGAATGTAGTGCCTTCTCCAAAGCGATTTTCGATAGCGATAGATTTCCCTCAGAAATATGAATTAAGGTACTTGAGGTAAGCAGAATGTTCAAATTACCCTAAGCTTAACCTTTGTGGTCTATTCCTTGCGGCCACAACTGCACAGAAATGGCAAAAATAGGTCATGTCCACAAATGTGTACACCGTGACTGAAGGAGTTATGGTACGAATATAGTCTTGGGTAACAAATGTATTACCTGAAAAATTTGGAGGATCTTGTGTCTTCTCTTCGGTGGCTCGATGTACCGTGCGCACCTTCGTGCATGCTGTCTGCATCGCGAATCAGCTGGGCACCCGACATGGCGGCAAGTTCCGACGCAGCCGCCGGCGTTGAGTCAGTAGGCGGTAGCTTAATTTTTTTGTCACGGTCACGGCTCGGGCCTTGCTCGACATTTGTTGAATTCTGTGCGTCTCGACGCAATCCGACGGAGGCGAGCTCGCCGTCATCTTCAATTAAAAGTGTAAAGCCTTCCACCGTGTTGTTCAGCGCACGGGAGCTTGCGCTTTGGTTTGCCGGGTCCACTGCGTCCTTGCTTGCGTCACCGTAGTTTAAACGGTTAGTTCCCGCTGTTGATTCGTGTTCTGCAGCTCCGACATCATTGGCGGCTGCTGCTTTTTCTAGGGTCGAGTTGGCGACGATTTTCGGCAGGTCTCCTTTTTCTGGAGTTACATCAGGACTTGCGAGATTGCTCTCTCGGCGGTCCTAGTTCTTGCGAATCCTCGTCGCTGACGTCTTCCGGGGACTCGTACGAATCGCGGTGGTAGTAGTCTCCTTGGTCGTGGTATTCCGGTGAATAGTCGTAGTAATCCTCTTGCGACTCGTGAATCGCTCGTTCTTCGGGCGGCTGGTGCACTTGCCGAGTACGTTTCGCGGCAGGCTGCCTGGTTTGCTGTTCCCGCTCTTTGCTACCGACGACGGGGTCCAAGCCGTAAACTCGCGGTCGAACCACGGATGAGTCGCTCATGTGGTCGTCGGGCCTCCGCTGGTCTGGTTCGCAGGTGCGCCGCCGAAGTCCGACAGTCCGGCACTTTCTTCCTCGGGTCTGCACGTCTGCTGCCGGCTTGCGCCGTTTTGGTTGGAAAAGGTTTAGCTTGGGCCGTTTTTTTCTGCGCCGTAGTCTCCGGGGCTTGGAGCTGTTAGAGCTTCCTTGTCTTACTATAGCGCCTTCGTCACGTTCTATTGCGGCGTCGACTCGGTGGGTTGGGTCGCGAGTGGTTCTCGTCTCACTGCTTCTGGTTGCCCCTGGAAACTCGGAAAACCGCGTTGTTGCGGTTGGTTTGATCGTCGTCGGTCTGCCGCGAAGCAGTCTTCGTCCTCTTCAGGGATGTCGCGGCGGTCACTGACGAAGACTGCGCGCTGAAGGTGTTAATCCCGGCACTCTTAGATTCAACGCTGGGCTCTGGCGCTAGGACCTTATAACCGTATAGCCTCGACTGATTCAGAGGCACTCGACTGGCCAATGCGTTCGCGCTGCCGTCATCTGATGCTAGTGGACTTGTATTTAGTTCGAAACGCTTCGACGCACTTGGTATAGCACGGCCCGGTCCACGGGCGAGTGCAACGGTGTCTTCGGGTACTACACGTACTCCGGAGCCTTCCACAACTGACCGGGATGTTCCGTTTTCGCACGGTGGTGTGACTGTTGGCGTATGCACGCGTTTTTTCGGCGATGAAACGTCGGAAGCATTTGCAAGACCATTGATCACCGCGAGCTCGAGTGCCATATCTGCCGTACGATTTTTCGGCTTGGACATCACTCCATTCGGAGAGTTGGTGGGCTTTAGCTGCTTGTTAATGGAGTCGACGAACCTATTAGTGTCCGCGAGTAACATTTTCCAGGCTGGATCTTCCTGGTATGAAAACCTGCCGGACCTAGCGGGCTTAACAGCTGGTCTCTTCGTCAGACCAACAGTACGGATATCGGCTCTTTCTCGGTTTCGCAGCGGTTCCACGTGCAGATTCCAACCCAGCTTGCTGCCAATGTGGGCCGATACAATGACTGGATATTTTTTGGAAGCTTCTCCAAAAGCTGTTGGATGTAAATCTTCGAGAGGAAATGTATGTATTGCTGTCAGCACTGTGCAGACTGCTGGTAGCTGCAAACAACGAACCAAAACCCACACGCTATACAGCTTCTATATAAGCGTTTTCAAATTTACAAACAAAACACATGCAAACCCTGTGCTGCACACGTACTACATAAGGAGCTGTATTACTGGTCAGCCCACATCATGTGCACGTTACGCTGCAAGCGGCCGTTTGCACCGTAACATGCACGTGCTTACGTACTGAAGGCCTTAGACGTGGCGCATCCGACACAACACAAACGCACCTGGCGCGTGGTATGCCGTACCAAAAAGCTCAACGTGCAACCTTTAGTGGGCTACTACGGCTGTTGAGCGCTCCACAATTCCGTGACAACGCCGCGTATGTCCCTGAACAGCGCACTCGCAATTCACGAAGTGACAGGTCACAAACGTAACTGGCCGTTTTCGCAATTGTATTTTTCGCACATGCATACCACGCGCCGTGGTTCGTCGCATACACGAATTATATGAGGTGCTGCGGTGTCTCCAGCATGTGTCGTTTCTAGAATTCCAGTGAATCGAAGCTTTAGCTCGGGGCCAACTGCTGTATTCCTGATGCTCGTACAACCTCGTGCTGATCGAATAAAATTTGTTTACTTGCGATAGTTTTAATTGTAACAGCACGCTGCCGGAGCCCGAAGTGTCATTTATCGTAGTTTTTCTTGCATAAGTAATTCACTTCTAAGCGTTCATGTTGAGTGGATCCGCAATTTCTAACCGCTATTATCAGTAAACAGGAGAATTAGGAGCTTCCGACGAAAACGTTCCACCCCCCTCCCCCTTTAAACAACTTGGCAAGACACTGATGATTGTCACCGCGAAGCCTCAAACGCGGAGCCCTGCGTACGCACCAGCATGTCGAACGGTTGAGCTAGGCGTCGTCGACGACGTCCTGGAGCTGCTGCACACGCGCTGCAGGTCCGTGCTGTTCGGCCCAAGACGTGTCTTGTTCGGACAGTTCGCCGCCACCGACGGCGTCTCGGCTGACCCGCTTCCTCGTCCAACCACACAATTCTTCGTACGCGCGACAGTGGCTATGCACTTGGATCCTTTGTTCTCTGGAAGGCGAAGCCACAGTTCCGTGACGGTCTTCGATTCGGCATCACTCGCTGCTCGGCGCACCAGACATTGCGGAACGACGGTCATTTACGTGCAACTTGTGGCAGACGAAAGTGCACAAGCAAAAACTATCTTTTCTTTTTTCCCCCACAGGGCGGCTCCGCTCGAGTAGTTTTGTCTTTCACGCCTTCGCCAACGAGTTCCGTGGGCTGCTCAAAGCGCACGCGTCTTCTGGAATTGTTAGTGCGCTAACGTCCTATATATATATATATATATATATATATATATATATATATATATATATATGTTGATGAACCAGATGACTCTCGCTTTTTCTCAGTGGAATTCGTGGTTCAGTGGTTTCGGAAATTCCTAAGGATCGACGAAGATGAGTAAGTATTCAAGGCCCGGTCATTTGGGACCAATAATAAACGCTTATTGTCTTTCTCTCTGTTAACTGAAAAAGAAATATAGGCCTTCATCTAGACTGGCGGACATTACCGACAGAAAATATGCTGTGAGCGCGATTTCCCAGAATGAAAGCAAAGCGCGCACATAAGTCTTTACGTGCGACGACGGGCCGTGCCATGATAGCATGGAGTTCGCTTACGGTGAGAGCTCCACATCCGAGTACTTCTTTTTGTGAGCTTGAAGATCTATCTCATTTCGAGACATGGTGTGTGAAGCACACAGAAGAAGGCTTACCATCGGATCAACTGTGTGCGCATCTGCGATGTATACTTCCGATTCCCATCAGCAAGATCTGTTGCCACTGATATCCAATTCGATGGCATTTTTCCTAATGCGAAATTACTTCCACATAGTATTCTATACCGTCAATACATTATTCAATTCAATGTTTTAGTTATATTTGTGTGAAAGAAGAGCCTTCTGTAGAGCCATCAAATATAACCATCGTAATTGCGACAGATATGCTTCGAAATGTGAAGAAAAGTCAGGAGTGGGTATATTTTCCCCAATTCTTTATTGAACGTATTCTATTCGGCTGCCACATTTTATGCCCAACTTTCTGGCCCAATAGGTGACCCGTAAAAGAGCGAGGGATTCTGGGATGCGCCGTCTGCTCGCTGTTTCCGGTTCGAGGAAGCGTAGCCGCCGCCACCGCTTCGCCGTTGAAGCCTATTGATGCGCTCGCAGTCCGGCTTTGTCACACTCGAAGATTACCCGGTTGCAGGCGCCTAGCAAAACCATGGTCGCCTGTTCAGCCGTTGGCTGCTCAAATTCAAGCGTTAAAGGTAAACTCGTGTAACTACTGCCTTGCAGCGTCCCTTGCTGAGTCAGCTGTGCACAAGCATCAGAGGCATGGCTGCCACTTCCAAAACTGAACCATCAGTGAACAAAAAGAAAATGAACGTACAGTGGCACTTATCAGGCGGCGATGAGCTGTGTAAGGGCCGACACGGAATGATTCCCCATGATATTTCTTTCTCTAACGTTGACTCGAGCAACAATAACTATTTCAGTACTCGCATATTATGAAACAAAAGGAAGTGTGCTACTCATGTCACTCGGTGCGAGACTAGCCGCGCGTAGCTATCCAGTAAATTGTAGCACAGCAAATGGATGAGACACCGTGAACCGTAATTTGAGGGATAGCCTCCGAGTTCAGCGTGTTGTAGACGCCAAAATCGGAAGTTGTGGCGTCTATGTGAACATCCAAAATCAAATTTGAACTATGCGCCACGGTGACGTTCACTAGGCGGAGCGTTATTGGATACGCCCCATTGCGCCGTAGCCTCCCCAGTGCAAAGCATTGATGGACTGGAAGTATCACGAAGGTGATCAAACGCAATCTTTCATTGCCAAACCCTCCATTTCTGTTGCACGCCTTGAAGCACTTTTTGCTGCAAAGCATTTCTGAAATTGTGTATTTTATTGTCAAATGCATTTCTCGACTTCGATAAGTGTTTCAGGACCCCTTTAGCGCGACTGGTCAGCACTTAAATGGCCGAGCATGTTGCAAATATGCGTATACGGCTCAGAAAGGGCGAATAAACTGTGAATGCAGATTTGTGGTCAAGTGTCTAGTCCCACGCTTATCCGACACATTGTGCTTCTTTCACTTAGATGAATATTTTTTCTCATTTAACGAATATGCAAAATAAAAATGAACTCCAACAAGTGACATTAAAGGATAGTACATTATCAGTTTGATATAACGAGAGGGTTTCAATACCAGAAAGTAAACATTCACTTACTAAATTAACAAGCATGGTGTCGCGCGCACGAACAAACATGAACGCATCTCACTCGATGACCGCACACACTCGCTGTCAGAACGCTGCGTGAAGAGCGGCAACAGCGGTGAGCAAATTTCCATTCGTGCTGCCTCTTGCTTGAACGCGAATCTGGCACACGAGAACACAAGCGCACACGAAGCCATCAGCTGTCTCGCGTCGGCCAGCCTTCGAACCCAGCGCAGATTACCTCCAAGACGCGTGCGGCCGGAGTAGAAGCGGCGACGCGAGATCATCGGCCTGCAATAATCCTTTCAAACGAGACAGTCCCGAGCATCACCATAATTAGAGTGCTGTACTTACGCGCAAGCCCCTGCAAAAGCACTGCACCAGCTGCAGCAGTGGCGCACCGACGGGGGGGGGGGAGAGGGGGGGGGTTGTTTCGGGTGTTGTAACCCCCCCCCCCCACGCGTCCAGCTCCACCAGCCCAACGTGTACATTCAGTGCTTGTTCACATTGTCATTACAATTCAGGAGGTGGCTTGAGGTCGAATTTTCATGATTAACAAAAGCACTCTATCACTGTCTTGTATTTATTCATTCACTCTTAACTTTTATTTTATTTATTTGCTATTGAATACCTCTGGCTAAAGCAAGAAAATTGCATATTATGCAGAGTGCTTGCTCCCCCCCCCCCCCCCCCCCACAAAATTCAACCCCCCCCCCCCCCCCCGGCAGAGATCCTGGGTGCGCTACTGAGCTGCAGTGCGTGCGTTTGTACTCGCACCCAAGTCCGGAGAGGAGGTACTGCCTCAGATTTTCAGTGAAAGTCATTTTTCTCGTCAACTGCATCTTAGTTATGAAGCACGAAATGACGAGCAAAATGTGAAATTCGTGCTTTCCTATGCTCGGTGATGGGAATGGCCAAGTGTACTTTGGAGCTGGTATTGTAGCTACAAAAATGACCTTTTGTAGCAGTCAACAATGATGATTCTGAATGATTGTGTGCCGGACACTGTTCCTGCACGTCAAAAATGGGGCCAGGGTACCAGCGCACATCAGCGCGCACGCGACCACTCACGAACTCACGTGGCTACACTGTCAACCTGCTCGCTCAAAAAAGAAAATGCGCATCCTTAGCAGTAGAGCAAGCCGCCCCCCCCCCCCAAAAAAAAAAAAAAAAAAAAAAAAAACCCGACAACTATGCAGTCACGTGGTATGCAGGGTGGTCATTCAAGCAATTTTGTTTTAGGTCTAAAGTCTTCTGGCTGGTAAAATGGGAGAGCTACAACTCCACTGCGTTAGGAGCGTTAGGAGGGGCTCAGCTCAGAGCCCCTCCAATATTTAAGGAGGGGCTCGGCCCCTCCTCGGCAGCTAAGCTGTAGCACTGCGGCACCCATTCGACAAGATCTGGAGGATTTTATTGCTAGTAGTACCTTGCGCGGGGCAATTGTAACTATCAAATTTTTCGATAATGATGTAAGTACTATTAATTGGTTGATATGGCATGAGTAAAAACAGGAAAGCAGGCATTGTCGCACTGTTCCTGCTATTTTTCCTACGTGTTTCCATTCTTTGACCTGTTTCACTGCCGGATCCTGTCAACGCTTCACTGATATATACAGGATGTTTCAGCGAACACTTTCAAACATTTTTAAAGGTTGCCTGTGGCAGATAGCACCATCCTAGCTCATGAGCTGGTCTACTCGAAGAGGCGGACATTAATTGAAAAAAAAAATTGAAATGAATAATCGACTAATTAACAAAAATTCACTAATTTAGTTTTGACTAATTACCTTATTCTCAGGATGAGACGTTGTTTCGAGATATTAATTCCCGAACTTTGCGGAGAAATGCATAGGCGTTCCAGTTACTTTCTTAATAAAATGTCATTTTATGCATTGAAGCACAGAACTGGAATGTCAATGCATTTCTCCGCTAAGTCCGGGAATTAATATCTCGAAACTACGAGTCTTCCTGAGAATTCGTTCCAAGTGGATCCGCCATGCGAACTCCACGGCTAGAATTTGTAAATTGCAATATTGGCCATAAGGTAATTAGTTAAAATTAAATTAGTGAAGTTTTGTAATAAATTGATTATGCATTTCGATTTTTTCTGCAAGTAATGTCCGTCTCTGCGAGTATAGACCAACGCAATCTGCCACAGGCAACATTTGAAAGTGTACAATGTGCAATACGTAACACACCAACGCAGAATGGCCAGTGCGCGCACTACTAGGCCCAACAATACTTCATCCCAAACTAAGCAAAACCCGCGAATATGCTGCATAGTTTCCTAATGGCAGACTGAAAACATACGTGAGCGTGCACTGGATTGGATTAACTCAGTGACTCTTCAGCTCGTTCAGCTTTATTAATGGCAGGAGACGAGGGGCACCTCTGTGTAGGGTGGTGGCAACCGCCACCTGGCACTGACCGCAACTCCTCTTTGCAGTGGCCTCCAAGATTGCATGGCATGGCTTGTCTTGGAGCAGTTTCTCGTTTGTAGCATGCATGTAGCAGCTTTTAACGGAATATAGTAGCATTCCCACCACTATGTACGCTGTAGCACAGTCAATATGCCGTTCTGCACTTCAGGTATCAGTTTGAGCTTCTGTTCCAAAGCCGAGACTAACCTAGTTTACCGTACTTAGCGCGCTAGGTTTCGTGACCTAGTATGAGATCGTGTCCTTGACCGTGATGGCAAATTTTTATGGAAGAAGCATTTTAATGCTTGTTTGCCTCAAAACACAATTAACACTGCAAAAAGTATACAGTAATTGGAGTGCGATGTTGCTCGAGTACGCAACGAGAGCAGGAGCACAAAATCAGAAATGCAGCTATTTCAGCCACAGAATGGCAGACTACATCACAGCAGTACTGCCATCAGTTTTGCACTAGGCCAATACTCGCCTACAAAACTTGTGAACAGCAGGTAATGTGGTTCCTCTGAGACATTTGAGCACCTGATATCGGAGTGTCCTGCTTGCCTTCCACAGTGAACATCACTGCTAAGGGACCAGTCTTTTTCAACTATGGTGTATGACCCTCGAATGCCTGTATCCCAATGGATGCGCATCTTTGCAAAACCATGTTCACTGCGTCTTTGTTTTATTGGGATAGCAATTATATGGACACTTCAACCGGATTTCTGCCGTCGGCGTCGCTGTGACGTTCCGTATAAAGTCCAAGGGTGACAAAATCGTCGCCGCGCGCCGTATGCGCGAGTGAAAGCGCGCGAGGGACGCGCGCTATCACGGAGAGCGAACGCACGGCGGAAAGCAAACGCGACTTCCGTCGCGCGAATGGCCGTGGGGGTATGGGAGGGAGGCGGGGCGACGCTGTGCTGCGGCATCAAATGCGTATCTTGCAACCGGGCGCAAGGGGAACTGGCCACTCAATCTCCCACGCGAAAGAGGGAAGGCAGCGCGGGAGGGAGGGGCGACAGCTTCTACTGTGCCAACCGCGCTTGTACTTTGCCCGGCTGTGGCGGTCGCCCGCACCGTCTCTTAAAAGCGATTTCCACACGGCTCTGACCTTTGTATGCGCTGTGCATTCGCCGCTCAGTTTCCGTTGAAGCGATAGACCGCACGAACCTTCGCTCGCTGCGGCGGCTGCGCTTGCTGCCAGCGTTTTGACAGTCGTCGTCTGCGGTCATTGAGTGTGATTTATTCATGTTTGCTTGTGCGCGCTGACACCACGCTAGTTAATTCAGTTAGTAAGCGAATGTGTCCAAGTTTATGCAGAGGATAAAGCTACTATCCCTACTCCGAATAGCTCTCTACTAATTTGCTATCGCAATTGATGCTTCGCCTTTCACCCTTCTTTAATTTTTTTTTCTTGAACAGGGTGGTGTTGTGCCCCTCCCAGTGACCAACCTAGTTCTTTCAATTGCACACGTTTCTTCTTTCTGGGGTTTTACGTGCCACAACCAGCAGTTCTGATTATAAGGGCTCCAGATTAATTTTGACCACTTGGGGTTCTTTAACGTCACTACAACGCAAGCACACGGGCGTTTTTGCATTTCGCCTCCATCGAAATGCGGCCGCCGCGGCCGGGATTCGATCCCGCGATCTCGTGCTCAGCAGCGCAACGCCTTAGCTGACTAAGCCACCGCGGCGGGTAATTGCACACGTTTTCAAACCAAATAATAGTAATACAAAGCTTGCTTTGTCCTTTAATAATGGTGAACAACTGGAAAATGGACTTTCAGCTGTTTAGTTACTAGCTTTGTAACGAGAGATGCTTGGCTATACAACGGACATGAATGAGACATGTACACACTGTATTGTTCCTATAATGAAAATTTATTGCACTCTGTGCACGTACATTGCATTAGTATCACGATCCAAAAAAAAAAAAGAGCTTAGTGGATGCAGCAATAAAATCCAAGAGCAAAAACTAGAACTCACAACTTCAACTGACAATTGAATTGATGTGAAGCCAACAACAAAACATGCCAGTAAGTATTGGTCACCATACCACTAAACACATCTATGCTGTGAAATCAAATTCAATACCAAATCAAATAGTCCATACGATTTCCGGTGGAATTAAAAATTTCATCAGTGGTTAAAAATAGTTAAATTACGCATCACAAGTAGTTAAATTATGCATGATAGGAACATCATCAGGAAAAACAGGCGTTCAGATAAACAACAGGATCACAATGATGGACTGTGCAAAGCAGCAGTAGCACAATAAAAACATCGCAGAATTTTTGAAGCGTGCTAACTTCACATTTTCATACTTTTGAACACAAGAATTGCTTCCCAGAACAAGTAACCAGCTAGTACAGATTACAGGTACAGGTTAAATGCACAGGAACATTGCAATAAATACCCACTCATACAGGCCAATCGCAGCAGCTAACCCAAACATTCCTGGCGATGCCACTGCACCAAAGTAGTCTCATATGAGAGAAGTGGGCCACAGTATGACATACCCAGCCTCAGATAAAAAACATTTTCCTCTCCATCAGCTTTGCTATCTTAACAGCATCATCGAGGATGGAAGTCGGTAGCATGGAACCACTAGAGCTGCTCCCAGAATCGGAAGAGTCAGTGCGAGCGTCTACATAGCACTTCGCCCGCTTTGTGGCATGGTGGGCGTAGTAGACTGGCGTGGGAATGGACACTGATCGAGAGCAACGGGCATACGTGTGACAGAGACCATACGTGAGCTTCTGAAGCGTGTCCGCTTTGAAATCATTGTCATCCCAGAGCACATAGTAGTGGGCAGGGCGGCTGGTGCCTTGGATACCAAAGTGTGAGCAAAGAAAGAAGTCAAAGTCGACAGGGTGGGTGACAACCGTGTCAACGACAGTGCCTGGAGGCACATTACCATGCTTTCCGCTGCCATCATTCCTGTTCCTTGGCATGAAGCGAGTCTGGTGTCTTTTCTGCACAGTGAGAAAGGTGATGCCAGGCTGATAGCTGGACTCCAGTGCTGTGCACGCTTCTCGCAAGGCAGCAAGTTCATACCGCTGGACTTGGCTGAACTGCCCCTCACTGACTCCATCTCGATAGAAGATGATCTTCTCAGGTTTCACTTTGTTGTTTATTTGGTAGAAGCTCATAAGAAGGTCCTTTGCAATGTTTTTCATGTCTTCAATGATTTCAATGCGTGCTTTTGCTACCGTGTTCTGCTTCTGGATGCGAAAAGTGGCAATGTAGCGGAATGCATAACGGTCCACACTTGCGACAACAGCTGCAATGGAAGGCTTGTTCATTTCTGTCGGTGCCGGGTGAGTCACATCAGCGCCCATTATAATGACTGGGCGGTTGAAAACTATGGTCTTTACTTCTTGTGGAATCGTGTTGTTGATGCCACCCAACTTTGCGTTAACCTTCTGAAGGATGTTGAGAACTGTTGCACGGTTGCATCTTTTTGTGATACTTTGGTCTGTAACACACTGTGTCACAATGCCAAGTTCAGTTTCTGCAACATTTTTCAGCGGACTGTAAAATGGAGAATTTCTGCCATTGCCAGCGAGGATAACGAAAACAATCTGAAGGTCTGGAAATTGTTTTTTCTGTTCGCAGAGCACCCATTTAGGATCGGCACTGGGCTTGCAATATGTGATCTTAGCTGGTGGTTTTACAGTCATACCTAGATCGGTGCCATGTTGCCTCATCATGGACACAAAATTGTCAATCGCATCTTCAGGACAGAAACGAGGGTTGCAAGTGGTCACTATAGTCCAGACAGTCATACTGGCAGCTTGGATGAACTGCTTGTTCTGGAGCTCCCATGCGCCATTGGCAGGATGAGCCAGCTGTTCATTTTTGTACACTACGTCAGGTGCGGGCAGCACTCTGGCTGAAAGCGCCACCGGCTTCGCACTCATGCGGATGCCAAAGTGATCCAAGTAAGGCTTGTTTGCAGCAATGCAGCTTTTGACATCCTCTTCAATGTTTCGAAACCTCTCAGATGGAGGCACAGCTGCCTTTCTAACGACCATGCTGGTTTGGTTCTCGTCCAGCTTGCGTTTGCAATGTTGGCCGGGAATGACCTCGCAAACCTCCACGGGAATGTAGTTTTTCTTGGAACCAACTTCAATACATGGAAGGTTTGGATACCGCAGTGGCCTATACTTCTGAGCAAAGTACTGAGCAACTGTCATGGGAGGATCACCAAAAGTGAGCCGGCTCGCTGGAGCAGCAGTCAACTTTTCAATGACATACTTGCGGCGATAAGGCAAGTGGGTCACGTGCACTTTCAACCTTTTCAGCTTCTTGTTCAGCTGGAGGATCTGGACATCCTGCAGTTTGACAACTTGCTTTATGTCCAAGTCACCTCTCCGGTCACCTAATATCTTGCCCATAAGATCCACTAGGGGCCCTGGCTCAAAAAATGCAGTTACCATTGTGTTAACATTCACAAAAGGTTTCCATTGTCCAGGTCGCAGGCTAGTCTGGAAGCCATGCCACAGCTCAAGGCCACCACCAAGAGATGCATTGGCTACAGGTTGCCTGAAGAGAGACCTGCCCACAACTGCAAGAAGGGTAGATGGACCATACCGGAGGATAATTTCCAAAGCCTGCACTACAGCTTTTGGCACTTCTGGCGTCTTCGATTGACCATTGTAAAGCTGTTGCATAAGACTGAGATCTAGCTGTGCTGCAAACTGTATCTTCACCACAAACTCGTCTGGTTTTGAGCGACCTTCTTCTTCCATAATGACAGTGAATGTTTGCCTTTCAAAGCCAAGGGCACTTCTAGTATACATGTTTTTCTGGCCATCAAATGCAGGCAAGTTGCCTTTTAAATGCTTGGCATGTTGCTTCACAAGAAGCATAAAGACACGACGCTTGCAATCCTTTGATATCACAGACTGCACACTCCCCCCTTGTTTGCGAACGCCTATGTCTACGTCGTAGTGGTACATGTTCCCTGTGGGTAGCACTACTTCAAAATGATTTGCAACTATATCAATGCGACGTCCAACCATCCCGTAATCAGGACGACGGGGGAATTGAGTGCTGACAGCAGGCAGCTGAACACGCAGGCCAGCTAGTTCCAGAGCGGATGTAGTAGTGCTTCCATCGCTACACCTTTCTGGTGGTCGGTTTCCACTAGATCTGGGCATGTCAGGTGGAGTAGGCGGTGGTGTATCAGGCGTTGGATACTCTGAAAAGAAAACAGTTACAAATTGTCAGGAGATATTGAGCAGTCTGCACTACCCATTCTAACGAAGCAAACTTCTTGCTAATTTGAGGTAAAACGTGAAAAAAAAAAATTTGAGTGCCGTGCTACAGACAAGTGGATGACAATTTTCCGTTTCATTATGGCAGGCTTTCATTGTCTGAAACGGAAAATTGTCATCCACTTGTCTGTAGCACGGCACTCAAATTTTCCCTTTCAGGAACATTCCTCCACCTTGCATTCTGCAGAGATGACACGCCAAAAATTTGCCAAGTTCACGAATCACCTTTTGTACTCATTTATACAGTATCACAATTTCAAGACGCCTCTATTAGTGCACATTACAGATTTCCGACTAATTCATAATGCGAAAACATCTTACATGATTTCATTCACCAAGAGAGGGAAGAAAAAAAGAAAATAGAGGACTGTGCTATGCAACTGCTCACATATATTCGAGAGTTTTGGGGCAATCAGTGCACTATATCGTCAGCAACATGTAGGGGAACACAAGAGTACATTCTAGATACCCTCAAACTCAACTTCAGCAATATGGGGCAGGCGCCATTGAAAAAGGGAAGGTAGGTTCTGGTATCAACTGGTATTCCCAGCAATGTTATGACAATGTGGGTAGCATCTTGGCAGCAGCCGATAGTGATAATGCTGTCCTCTAAAATCCTTGCTTAGCGTCCGCTATTCTTATCTACGCTCCCACTCGCCTCTTCATTGGCAGTGACAAATGCCACAGCTGTGATAGGCACAGTGGTGGGACTGATCAAATTCATTTCTTAGCAATTTTTGGAGCAAGTGAAATAGCGTTTTAGAGCAGTTTGGAGCAGACAAAATTTCATTTTGGAGCAATTTGGAGCATTCTTGTTCTTTCTGGGTTTTTACATGCCAAAACCAGTTCTGATTATGAGGCACGCCGCAGTGGAGGGCTCCAGATTAATTTTGACCACCTGGGATTCTTTAATGTGCACTACAACGCAAGCACACAGGTGTTTTTGCATTTCGCCTCCATCGACATGCGGCTGCCATGGCCGGGATTCGATCCCGTGAACTCGTGCTTAGCAGCGCAACGTCTTAGCTGACTGAGCCGCCGCGACGGGTACAATTTGGAGCAGATAAAATATCATTCTGAAGCAGTTTGGAGCAGGCAAATCTTAATTCTGGTGGAATAATGGAATATGGAATAGGGCAGCGCTTTCCTGCAAAGCCGAAAACATCAGTGACACTACGATCGAAATATCCCGCGCCGATGCTCATAATGATAGCAGAAAATGTTCTCAAATTATGCGGTCCAGTCAATGCAGTAACGTAATTTCTGGGTCACCATATGTCAACGCAGACCAAGAGAGCTACAGTCAACCCTGTGCTGGTATACGTAGAACTATTTCAATCTGTATTTATTGCGATAGCAATTATATGGACACTCCAGGCGTATTTCTGCCGTTTTCGTCACCGTGATGTTCAGTTTGAAGTCCAGGGTCGATAACATTGTCGCCGCACGCTGTATAGACGTTTTCACGAGGGCGCTTCCAACAGTCTGGCGTAGAGAGTATGTGTCAGTGTTGCCTGTTCGGTCTGGACTGTGAGCTTGCCTTGCGCTTGCATTGCGGAGTGGTAGCTTTCCTTCGATGTTTCCGTTTATTAGTGTCAAGAATGACTGACACTTGTAAATAATGTCAAATACTCATCAAAAGGCGACAGGCCAACACTGTGCAGTTTATGGGTGCACAAACAACCAGCGGAAAATAACGATTTTGGGGACTAAATGTGTCCACAACACAGCACTACACGAGACCACTGCCAATATTTTATGCATACCTGCCAACCTCCCAATATGAAAATTCGGGAGACTACCATGCGACGGGAGGGGTCAAAAAAGTTTTTAACCCCCCCCCCCCTCCCCAGAATGTTGCAGCGGTGCGAAACAGCGCACGTGGTAGAGTCCATATACACTTGTCACGACTCCGCGAAGTGACAAAGCACAGAAACTCAGTCGTGTATGATCTCAGAAATAGTTGCAAATACCGTATTTTCCGGTGTATACCACGCATTTTTTTCTGAATTATTCGTCGGTGCGTCTTATAGAATGGTGCAGCATATGTTTTTTTTTTTCCGGAAAAACTGCCGTCAAAATCTGATTTGATGTTATGGCCACGCGAAGAGCGCTGGTTGACTTAACTGTCTGGCTTCTGTGCACGATATCGAGGTGCCGGGTTCTTTTCGCGATCGAGTTCCTGAGCGCAGTGCGAGAAGGAAGGAGCAGCAACGCAAGCGCCGGCAGGACTACCAATTCCGAAGTCGTTGCATCTGCGGATCGCTATCAAGATACAGCACGCGCCGCTGCGCAAACTACGCAGTTGCTATCAGAGTACAAGCCCCCCCCCCCCCCCCCCCCCATTCCCCCCTACCTTCCAGGCTAGCGCGCCTTCCCACTTTCCTTCCTTGTGCGTGATTCGGCTCACCGTCGCAGGCTTTCTTTCACTCGCAGGTACAGCATACGGCGCGCGGGGACGAGCCCTTGGACTTTATATGGAACATCGCGGCAGCCACGACAGTAGAAATGCGCCTGGAGTGGAAATATATGGCATTCATAGGCTTGCGCATGACCCGCGTTTACGGAGTGAAACGTCACTGTAATTTTTTTAAATCAATTACCGAACGAACAGCTGCGTCTTATACACCGGTGCGATTTATATACGTCTTTTTCCGGAAAACTGCCGTTTTTAGGGGGGTGCGTATTATACAAACATGTGAGCTATAGAGGGAAAATACGGTACTTATTCTTGGCTTTTGAAAGTGCCATCGATCGTTCCAACTAAACTCAGGGAAACAGAGTAGTTCGGCATTCGCACTTCACTCGACAAACTGACAAAGCCAACTGATGCCTTGCGCACTCACGGTCATATAACGACTGAATTGCTAAAAACGCTCGACCCGACCTGAGACGAGCCAATCCAGAAAATCCAATATGGCAGCGCCCGTCGGCTGCTCGCGCTCGTGGTGGTGCCGGTGGCCACTACCACGATTCACGTACATGCTGGTGAAGAACTGCTCCCGCGCCGCTTTTTCGCATGGTTATATTACCGTCCATAAAGAAAAAAAGAAGTGGCGGTCACTTTTATGGAGATTTGAGGTCGCGTCCGTAGTATCGGGAGAGGCGAGAAAAATTCGGGAGGCTCCCGGACAATTCGGGAGAGTTGGCAGGTATGCTTATGTTCATGCTTCACCAGTTTCCTGCATCACCTGAGGACTTAGCATTTCAGTCTGATGTGAACGAACCAATGCACACATCAGTAAAATAATGCATTTTGTCAAACTCTTTTCGGCTTATTTCCCCAATAGGTTGCAAGAATTGTCAGCTCTTCAATGCAATATTTTCTAGTATGTAGTGGCAGAGGCTACATTTTTTTCTTTCAAACACGACTTCATTCCAGTGTTGTACGGAACGGCGTTCCTGGAAATAGTTCCCTTTGGGAGGAACTGTAACAGTAACTCGTTAGGTTTACGGAAGAACGGCAGAGGGAACGGCGTTCCTTTTGTAATCGTTCCATGGCATTCCACCACACTGAACAGACGCACGCACGCAGCACATCATGCAGGGCGGATGGGCGACCGCGTGAGGTGCAAATAACTACCGCTTGCCTGTCACGTGACTATGGTGCATTTTCTTTCGAGAGTTCTCTGTTATATTTTTTTATGACTAGGCTTCAAGATGGTCACGTGACGCTCTCTACTGCAGTTCCTTTCCTCCATGCCGGCCTGTTGGACACCAACATCGAGATGTAACACTTGCCGAGTTCAGACAAGGGTCTTTACTAAATTGCAAATATGTATTCTGGACACTAGCTTTGATCTTCAGGACCAACTTTGGGCCATCCAGCAAGCCCGGGAAGCTACCGAGAGACAGGCTCTCTGCTGCCCCCGGCGCGGCCTAGACCCAGGCCATCAATTTGCCGGATATTTATTAAAGTTGTCTCCACTCACTCATTTTTATTTTTCACTCATACTGCAATATTGAATCAGCATTCACTAAATGCCTGTGTATTGTTCCTTTCGATGCGGTTTCTAGTGCGAGAAATTTTATTATATCCTCCTAAGACCCCTTGCACAATATATTGCACATTGCCTGAACTTTTTTTCGAAATTCACTCGGAAGTAATCACGCAAGATATTCACTCTGGGTATGACGTACGGTGCATGTGTAACTGTAAAGATGTGGTTTACTCCTATTTTTCTCATTAGCTTTCGCGAAATTTTACAATAAGTTGGTCTAGGCCTCTGTGTTGTCCTAAATGGCGGAAAGCAACCTCGAGGCGTGTTTCGAAGTCACCGAGATTGCGTGAAAATACTGGACGCGGCAGCAACATGGCAATGTACTACAGGTAGTTCAATCTTCATCTCAGCGTTTAAACAATTAAATGCAGTTTTTACCACAGCTAACATGAGGAGATGATGGAGATAGTCATTTTTTTCACGCACATGGAGACGGAGCTTTTTGCATCTATCCTTGGTATTCCAATTTTAATAATTGTTTTTCAAGTTCATGACATAACATAGACAATAAAAACCACCTTGAAGAGCGATTATGCACCGTTGTTGAGTTCGGGTCTCGGGAGGATATTGGTGCATGCGAGTAAATTTCTATTTGTAGATCTGAAGCACAGCATCTTGACTGCACATTTGAATACCGAAGCGGAAAATGCCATATGTGTTGCACTTGTAATAGACGAGCACCAAAGTTGCAGTTAGACATGTCTGAAGTATGTCCGGTGCTCCCTGAAAAAATTTGTCTAGAAGCATTTCTTTCTCCAGATAATCTGCCACCGGCGATGTTCAAATTCGTATAATATACGTAGTTCGATGCGAGTTTTATATTGCTCACTTTATTTCGCCTCAGGATTGTCCGACACTATATTCTAAATTTGAAAAATTGAATATAATGTTAATAAAACGACACATTCCAATGTTCGAAGTGTAACTGTAACACGTTCCTTTCCCATTAAAATAACTTGTAACGGGAACTCGTTCCAAGACTGGGAAGGAAAGAGGAACGAGCTTCCGTTCCCGTTTTAGAGAAATGTGTACAACACTGCTTCATTCCAGTGCCTAATACGGGGGTCACACGGTGCACTTTTGATCGGGATCAAGCCCGATCCAATCTGGATCGAATTTCTCGGCCGCGATTGGCTTACTTGCTCAATCTGCGGAAGGAAGCCAATCGTGGACGAACATTCTGATTCAGATTGGGCTCGATCACGATCAAAAGTGGCCGTGTGGCAGCGGTATGAGACAAATTGAAGCATTCTGTAAGAGAACTAGTCGTTAAATACACTTTGCAACGATCTGGAAAAATTGTGCCCTATGGAAGTTGTATGCAGCCCCTGTGTCTGCCAGAACATTGTTTCTGCGTTCACACGTGCCGTGCACATAAAGATAATTTCAAAATCTAGCACCTGGGCTGTATCAGTTCGCCACAGGTACCACGCAGCTCGAGCGCTACACTTCTGCTTTGACATTTGGTTATAAGCACCCTGTGCTTCACTAGATTCAATAAATTTTGCATGACTGAGTTGTTGAGTTGCGTCGGAAGAGAATGGAGTAACCACCACGTTTCTAACAACCGATGATACACGTCGGCGGGCCACCGGCACCTGGTTCTAAGCGTTGCCTGACAGCTACATACGCGCCTGCTTTCGCGAAATGATGTAAGCTTCAACCACGAAACGTAATAGTGATCAGATTGAATCGACGGCTAGTCACACGTGCCCAGCAATAACGATGAAAAAAAAAAAAATTATTACTTTCAAGAGCAGCAAAGAACAGTGCAAGAAATGCAGCTCCACTAACATGAAACCTGGGATAGTGCGAAGCAGTAATGTGCCGGTGCTGGAGTAGCGCTACAGCCCGGGCACATACCTGCCAGGTTCGGAGAAACGAAATCCGGGAGATCTTCGGAACGAGGGGGGGGGGTCAGTCGGTAACACCCCCCATGTCGATATTTCAAAGTACTCCCAGATGAACTTCACTACAATTTTATTTACAGATCTACATACAGATCAAGGTCTCACTTTTGCAAGCATGTCGTTGTTGCCTAATTTTGCCTTCAAAAATTCTTTAAAATTTAAATTATCGGGTCTTACATCTCACAACCGCCATCCGATTATGAGGCACGCCGTAGTGGGGAACTCCCGATTAATTGGACCACCTGGGATTATTTAACGTGCACTCAATGGACAGCACACGGGCGTTTTTGCATTTCGCCCCCAACAAATGCGACCGTCACGGCCGAGGTTTGATCCCGCGAACTCATGCTTAGCAGCGCAATGCGAAAGCCACACACGACGGGTGTTCAAAAAATTCTTCAGATGTTTGATTCTAAGAAATTTCATTTCTTTCACATCAATGTGAAGATGACGTTTCCCAGCGTCTTAGACGAGCGACACATGGACGAGCGGCGCTGTGTCTTCGTATTTTCCCCGATGTTAAATTGCCTCTCGCAATCTGCACTGCTCTGTGGTATCAACAAAATACCCAGCGTCACTTCGGCTGAGCACTACATAAAAAATATCCTATACTTCTTGCGCTAGTGCTCCTTGCTTTTAAAGCCATGACCGACAACAGGCCTAAGCAATGCCAGAGCGGCTGACGCCGAGGAGAATGTTGGAGAATCAGAGTGTTGCTAGTTGTGGAACGCAGCTTTTGCTTGTTAGCTTGATGAGACTAGGGCGACTAGGGCATGCAACAAACCCGTCAGCGCAAAGAGCGGCTCTGCAGTTAACAAAATAGCGCATGTATAGGGTTCCCCTACTACTTTCTTAACAATGTTTTGTGCGATGAACTTCCAAATGGATTGGGTTGGGTTCTTTTTGCCAATGTGGCCTGACAAAGCGCTGGACGCGGATAACAACAGGATACAACTGCAATTTCCGGGAGATTGTCCTGTAAACCGTACAACCGGAAGAAATGGTCTAAACCCAGGAGTCTCTTATGTAATTCGGGAGACTTGGCAGGTATGCTATTCTCGTTGGGTGGGCTGCGTCTTATCAGAATGGTTAAGTCTAGCTGTGCTATTGTCAGTGCTAGCCGTCGACCCTTTCGATTAGTTGTCTCGTAACCCCGCGTTGGGTGTGCTGCATTAAAGTCCCCTACGATAAGCAACCGTTGCATTGCTTCCTTTAGGGCGTGTTTGAAGAGCCAGTCGAAACAGTCTGCCCACTCTTTCTGGGCACTATAGATGTTAAGGACAAAGAAGCTAGGCTCTTTCCTGTCTACGGGAATGATTTCTATGAGTATGTGCGGTATGCGTTCGGAGCTGAGAATGTGGTCGATTGCGGTTAATCTCTTTGACACTAATGTTGCTGTTTTAATAGGACCATTCTGTTGTTCTTTGTACGCAAAAGTATAGTATCCAGTAAGTTTAGGTTCAGTGTATGTTTCTTGTAGTGCCAATATGTTTGGTGTGTGTGTCTGTGCGTGTAGAACTGTGTTAGATTTCCTTGTTTCCGGCGGAAACTGCAGCAGTTCCATTACCAAATTTTGATCTAACATCTAACTAGTATGCCTAACTTCGCATCACGGAAACAATGCTGATGTAATTTATTGCTGCCACCATGCTGCCTAGATGGCCAGCCTAAGGAGCTGAATTCTGCTGCCATGGTTGCCCCACTGTTAAAACATTAGATTCTTTCAGAATACTGTCGTGCGCAATTTCTTGTACTCTTGAAAAAGCAGTGGTCACGCCAGCATGCATAAGATGACCACAACAAAAATCTTGGAAAAAAAGAAGCTTCTTGCGACACCTGCAGGTTTTGAATGTTATGGAAGCTGGTCTTTAGAAAAAAATATGGTAAGAGGGACCACAACTATTTTGCACAGCTCAATCGGAGCATGTGAACCAAGTTTCATAGCACCTTTGCACTAATGTATATCTTGACTCTTACCACTTTCGTACTCCAACAAATTTTCTTAAATTATAGCTCATCAGTAGGCTTGTTTCCAAATTGCACTTGGCAAGGAGACTACCCACTGCACTGGTTCAGGGCTACGACATTCTGTTGCTGAGCACAGGGGTCTAACACTTGGGGTCCAGTGGTTTCTGTAGGAATCGTAATGCTTTACAAAAAATATCCAATGTGGAGAAAACCAGAAAAACAAACCCATAAGCTAATCCTAGAAATCTGAGTGGGAGCTACGCTAATTCCAAAACTTTGTAAATTCGCTGACGCAGTAAATGTGGTTCTCCTCAATACTATTTCACAAATATTCATGCGTCGTATCAAGATGAGGGGAAGCCTCTATGCGGTATCCTTGGAACATAGTACCTAAAAGATATCGCTTGCCTTGGGGAAAAGAAAAATGGTTTTCAAATATTTTACCCATATAATTCACTGTTAAGTCTCAATGAAGAAGTAGGAAGAACCATATGTTTCTTCAACGCCTTGACTTTGGACAGTGTTAGAGGTGATCCAAGTCACCTGGACTTGTGCTGAAACTGGAAAAGTGGTGCTTATCGAATGAGCATATGAACAGCTGTTCCTGGGCCACACCATTCACAAGTCTGGCGTCCGTTCCAAACCGCAGAAGCCATGGCCTGCAGACAAGAAGGCTGTGCAACAGATACCTTGGCCTGTGTGCCTATTACAGGCATTTTGTCAGATATTTCACACATTGCCAAGCCACTGACCCCATCTCACAAAATCTGACATCGACTTCAAGGGGGAAACCCAGCAGGTCAAAGCATTTCAAGAGCTGAAATGACGCTTGCAGACACCACTGGTACTAGCACACTTTGACGAAGACGCCGATACGGAAACCCACACTTTGGCACCTTGGTGCCACGCTAGTTCAAAGGAAGGGCAGAGTTGACAGTATTGTAGCTTATGCTAGCCAGTCATTGTCGAAAGCAGACGTGAATTATTCTACAATGAAAAAAAAAAGTGCCTTGCAATCATTTGGGCTAGAGTCAAATTTTGGCCTTACCTATAGAGAAGGCACTTCTAAGTCATAAGCGACCACCATGCCTTGCGTCGGCTGGCAATTTTACGGGACCCTTTGGGTCGCCTAGCACAATGGAATCTTAGATCTAACATCACCAGGTTTTTAAGTCTGGACAGAAGCAATCCGATGCTGACTGCCTGACCCACGTCCCTCTTGACCTGTCGTTGCAAGCCGCCTACCTGGAAATAAGAGCAGACATCGCTGCACAACAACGATCCGACGCGAAGTTATAAAGCCCTGTGGAGTACTTAGAAGGCAAGACCAGTATGGTCCCTAGGGTATTTAAACGTGGATTGTGTTCGATTGCACTGCAAAACAAGACGACCACAGCACCACGCGGAGGCATCAGTAGCAGACACCACCTACAGCAAAAAATTTACAACGGCCAGGGTGCAGTGCGCGCTTGTCAGCTTCGATGCCCCACTGCAGAAACACGAATTTCGGCACCTACCAGACTGCGTGCGTAAACTTTATGCCGACTGTTTGCTACAAGTGCTTCGTGTCGAAGGACATCTGCATCATCTGGTCTGAATCAAGCTCAAACAATTATTTTCACTGTTCAAATGTTGTGAAAGCGCAGCTAGCCTTGCATTGTTACATCAACAGCACTGAGCAAGTAATGGAAAAAAAAAAAAGAAAAAGTGTTTGTGCAAAGGAAATGCTCGTTAGTGTTGGGCTTTTTTTGTGAGTGCATTATCTCTGCACGTTATAATTGTCACTAAGGGAAAATATGTTTCGATACGCAATTTCCCAATTGTCAGGTCAGTTTTTTTTATTTTTCAGGTACTGCAATGATTTAAATTGTCGGTTAAATGAAGGTGAGCATGAACACTTATGGTAATTCAATGCCTGAAAATAAAACATGTCAGCAGGAGGTTATGTTCATGCTCAGGAAGTCTGCAGAGACTGGGTATTTATTGATCTTATGTGCGTCACGTTGAATTTACATTCCACACAAAAGTGTCTCAAGGCAGACATTTCATTATTCTCACTCTGTATACTGCGTTTGTTCTTACATTATGCACATTTCAATGGAAAATGAACAGATTATTCACAATATTTTTTCTGTTATCCTGCATGTATTACATATGCATAAAGCTGTGATGTTCTTCAGGAGCACATGAGTGCGAAAAGTGTTTCGTTATGTTAAATTGTGGGGCTTAACGTTCCGTAGCTGAAAATTGGACTATGAGGTATGCCATAGTGCAAGCCTCCAGATTTATTTTCACCACTTGGCGTTTTTGACCGCAGATCCCAAACACGGTAAGACGAGCATTTGTTTACATGAAATATCTGGGAATGTGGCTGCCATGGTTGGGAATCGAACCCACGGCCTCGTGCTAAGCAGAGCAATGCTATGGTACTGAGTGGACCAAGTCAGTAATGCGACATGAAAGCAATGAGTTCGAATACGAGTCTCGATAGAACTGTTTCTGTTATCCTTTTTATTTTACTGCAGCCTTTTTTTTTAACTGTCCAGACTTCGTATCTCTTCTTTCTGTTCAATGTGGACAGATTGAAAAGCTATTGCAACATTTTTTTCAGACCACATAAGATCCTCCGAAAAACTGGTGCACCGGACTGAGGTTGTGCCTGACAGCCTTACGTAATCACAGCGATACCACGCACGACCTAAAATTGTCCACCTGGCGAGTCTTAAGCCACTCTATGCACACTGACAAACCTTTGGAGTTTTCAATTTTTCTTTACTACCTGTTGTTTTGTTTTTCCGCTTTTGTGTTCTGTCTGCAGCATCGAGACAATGCTTTTTAAGAAGGGGGCATTGACACTTGTACTTGCTTATCTTTTTCCGGTGACTGCTTTTCACTGGTTAAATAATGTCAAGCTTTACTCCCCAGCGTAGTACTGCTGAATCTACCTGAACATTCTGGATTCTTGTGGCCGATTCTATCTGTTGTCTGTGTTGTCACCGAACATTTCGTAACCTGACTACATGCGTTACGCGAACAGTGTACATTCCAGAACTTGTGTGAATACCAGCTATTATGTTGGAACCTTCCACGAATCAAATGTATAAATAGTCGACGCATCTGGCCTGCAGATCAGATTTCGAAGAGTCTGCAACCGCTATCATTGTTCTTGGCGTTACTTGTCTTGCAGGGCATAGGTTCGCCCAATGAAAAGATTCGTGACTGGCATTGTGCTGCAGCGATTGTTCACTTTTACTACAACGTGACAATATCAACCACTTTTCCCACCTGACAACACTGCTGGAATGGCTGTTTGCTGCAGTGCACTATGCAGTCTATGTGCAAGTCTATGCTAACTCTGCCTTGGCAGCAGTTATCTTTCACATAGATGAAGGCAACCTTGCTTGTTTTTTCCTTTTGGAAACCAGCACCATGCAAGTAAAAGTGCCAAGTGCGATACTGAGTGATCCGGACCGTAAAATCCAACCTTTTTGCAAGAACAGAGCAGCAGTGAGCACAAAATTCTTTTTTTCAGCGCATTTAAGACAAAAATGCACAAGCACGAGCAGGGCTCCACCCAGAGCAACAGCTGCGGAAAATTGGCAGTGCAGCACAACAGTCCCGGGACGAGCAAGTGTGCAAGCAGCACGGTCTGCTCAGTACACAGTTGGCAAAATTTCAACGAAAACTGGTGATGTCTGGCCTCAAATGCTTGGAAGACACACCATGTTGATGTCAATGTCATGAGGTGCTGTACATAGCTTGACTTACCTCACACACTTTAAATTGAATTTAAATATGTTTCAAGCTACACACTAATGTTATTGTGTAGATGCCTGTGTGTCTACAGATAGATCTCCCAAGTTATTTAACTTCTCAATTCTGTGTCAGTACTCTTTGAAAGTACTGACATGCCGTTCAAGACTTCATTTTTTTTTTCCGTTAAATGAGAGCCTCATACTTGTACATCTAAATCCCAGAAGAAACACAAGCAAGCCCTAGAGAGCCCTGAATAATTTAATATAACAGATATTCCAAAGTCAGTTACGGCGCAATAGCTGGTCACGTGGGAGCAGAAAAGTACAACATTTTGACACTTGCTATGACTCACTCGGTTGTCTGCTATGCTGCGACATTGGTCCTCACAATGAGTAGCAGCATAGCAAGCACCTGAGCAAGTTGCTGCGAGCGTCAAATGTCACAATTTCCTGCTCTCGTGTCACGACAGCACAACCAAGTAGAAACAAAACCGAAACTGGCTGTAGAAGACCTATGATAGCTCTTCTACGGCCAGCTATCTAATCAAATTATTTAGGGAGCTCTTAATGTGCACTCAGCAATGCATGAAGGCGCGCAAAATTTTCGAAAGGGGAGAGGCCTAGACAGAAAACTGCTCAGGCCCTCCGCGTGCGTGGGCTAACTGTGTCCTCCCCCCCCCCCTCCTTCTCTCTCTATCATCTTGCTATTCCCTCTTTCCCCTCCCCAAGAGTGGGGTAGCCAACCAGACGCATTTCTGGTTAACATCCCTGCCTTCTCTCCTCATGCTTAAAGGAGTACTGACACAAAAATTTGAAGTCGAGATAACTTGTGAGATCGATTTAGGGGGACACATGCACATCGTCTACAAAATATCAGTGGCAAACGAAGCTTAGAACATGTTTAAAATCAATTTTAAATGTATGTGCGCGCAGCCACCCGCAAAGCGCAGCACCTCGCGTCATTAACATCAAGGAGGGATTGTAAATAACCAAGAAAACGCTACGTCACGAGTTTGTGCTGCCGTCGGGGCAGGGCCAGCGAGCAAGTTTCTCGCCGCTCCGATCGTCCCGGTGCTTTTTTTTTTCTCTCCCTGTTCGAGACGCTGGCCTTGTTCGCCGCTGACGGCGGCACGAAAATCGGCTCAATAGTTTCTTACACGAGATAACCCTTAGAGCAAAGTGACCTCGAAAGTGTGCATGTTATGAAACGTTGTGCGAAATGGTTAATCGTTGCTGTGATTTTGACTCGCAAGCGGTCAGCGCAGCCGCCGCAGCAATCGTCTCTACGAAGTGGCTCGCCTTGCTAACGTGTTTTCTCATCGCTACCAATGCCGTCGGCAAAACTAATTGCACTGTCAGTTATGAGCGTCATAAATATGCAGACGCTGATTGTCATGACGAATATAGGTGCTTTATTATGAGCTGCGGACGGATCACAAGGGCCGTCGGCCACGGATCAGACGGCCAGAGAGCTAGGCCTGTACCATTTCCCAGCGATCGCCAGCTCGCCTGTGGTGGATTGAGTCAAAAGTGGTTGGCCACGTCTAATACGGTGGCGACTCCCGTCTGGAGGAAATAGTCGCCGTGGGACGACGAAAACGAAGACGGCGACGACATCGCAAAGCTCGTGCAGGCGTAGCAGACGAACTACCAACACGAAGTTCGCTCGCCTGCGAGCGCGCTGGCTTGAACACGTCACAGTTTTGTGCGATCACGTGCTCACTGTGTTTGCAATCCCTCTTCTCCCATCTCGTTGCTCTCTGAAACCAAAACTTGGACTGGTCGCTGCAAAGACTCCAAATAATTACCTGTCGCGCTCTGAAGCAAATGATGTTTCGCAGCGTGAATACTGGGTCATTAGCTACTTATTACAGCAGAAAGAACAAGTTCGAAAATTTTTGTGTCAGTACTCCTTTAACAGTGGAGCTGTTTAAGCTGAAAGTCAGTCTGTAATGCATTAACAAAAAACTGCTGAACGATAACGTCACCTATGTTGCCTAGCAACTACCTGCCACAGCTGCGCCTCGCTTCTCCTAGCTCCGGCAACGCTCCTCCACTGCCACCCCAGCGATGACGTCACTGCGCATTGCATAGCGCATCTTGCAACGCCGACACCACATTCCACCGTGTTGCTATGCAGACACCGCGTTTCAGCAGACCCGTTCCGTATATGGGGTCGCCTAGCAATCAGTTACCCAGCTTTGCCAAGCCATATCATTGCTTCGCGCTGCAATTCTTGCTTTGCTTAGTCATGACAACACTTTGTGAAGCTTGGTCATGACATCACACTGACGTCACGTCGCCACGACGACGACACACACAACTCTCGTAGACTTCGCACGGAGTAAATGTAACATGGGACGGCCGAAGAAGTACAAGACTCCCGAAGAAGTCGCTCTGCTGGAAGCTCCGAGCCGAGAATGAATGCGGCGATTGCATGCTCATCCGGAGCCTATCAAAACTTAGCCAAACATAGTAAAATTTAGCTGAGCCTAGCGACACTGGAAGAAGATAGGTGATCACCAGCTCCGCTGTTTCTCCAGCCTTGTACAACTTAGTGCAAGCTGCGCTAATTTTTTTTCAATGGTTTAACGGTCTAGGACCTTCACTAAATGCAAAAAATGCCAGAAGTACTGACAATTTCAAAAGTGCAGAAATTCTATGACACATTTGTCGCACATAAAATGATGACACTCAGCAAGTAGGTTGGAAAACACTCGTAAGATACCTTATATTTGGTCCTAACGCTGCTCACAGAATGCTGTATATGGTGTTACTGACATGAAATCTTGATGCAGAGGAAAATTAGTAGACATGTAGCGGCAAGGTGGGCATGACGATGTTGCTCATGATAAAATAAGCAAAATAAGCGAGATTGATGTGCGCGTTTCAGGCTGTGCTTGCCTATGACAGATGCAGTGATCGCACAAATGGACTGAGATATTATGTGACTACATGACGCGTGCACCTTCGGGGTACAAAAACCGAAACTGGTTTGCAGAAACACGTATTACAGTAAAGTGTTTAGGGAAGTTGCTTGCAACCCGCCGGGGTGGCTCAGTCAGCTAAGGCGTTGCGCTGCTGAGTACGAGGTTGCGGGATCGAATCCCGGCCGCATTTTGATGGAGGCGAAATGCAAAAATGCCCGTGTGCTTGCGTTGTAGTGCACGTTAAAGAACCCCAGGTGGTCAAAAGTTAATTTGGAGTCCTCCACTACGGCATGCCTCATAATCAGAACTGGTTTTGGCACGTAAAACTCCATAAAGAAGAAGGAACTTGCTTGCAAGTATTGCTTACCAGTAATGTGATACCAGCACTATTTCAACAACTTTGCTGAAACAGAAGAAGTGAACTTGGGCCACTTGGTACATGTTGAAGCTAAAAAGAGTAACCATGAGGGACAGGACAAAACAGAAGGGAACAAATGGAGCACCGACTATCACCCAGTTCTTACTGCGCACACAGCAATGCATGAAGGTGCGCGAAATTTCCGAAAGGGGAGAGGCCCAGACAATAAACTGAATTGCAAGTAAAGGAACAAGGCATAATATCAAAGACCAAAATTAGAAAAGTTGCGAAATGGTTCGTCATCCACACTCAAGAAACAACTTTCTTGAAGAGCGATACAGATGATGCACTCCTGAATGTATCCTCTTTCCCATTGATGCAGAAAGCCGCATATCTCATGTGCACAAAGGTGCCATTAGTGCTTTAGTATTTGGCACCAATTAAACAAGGCCTCACAACCACATCGGGAGCAATGCAATGCTCGGCGGCTGCCTTCACTTTCCTTCTTTAAATTGGCATACTCCGCAATGACCTCATGAGTGGGGGATTTCATATACACCATTGTGGTATCAGTCAACAAGTTCCTGCTGAAGCATGACTCTTTCAATGGTACTCACTTGTACGGGGTGGTGTGTGTGACAGCTCTGCTGTTTCCTGTGGCTGTGGCCTGTTGCTCTGTGATTGGCCTCTGCCTCGGTTTCCACCACCTCTGCCTCTACCGCGGCCTCTTCCTCGGCCTCGAAATCCTTCTGCCTGCATTGCTCACCTTGACATAGGGCATTACAATATTAAGTGCGATGCTTCAAACAAACCCGAAAAGCGCCAGCTGAATTTTGGCATTAATAGGGAGTTTTAAGAAATAGCGCACCCAAGTGTCTGAGTATCCACAGCCCCATCCATTGCTTGCGCTCTTTTGTATACACTCTTGCACGTCTTTTTTCATTTCTTTTTCTTTTTGTACGCCCGGCAGTTTGAGCCCTCAAACTTTGGCTGCGCATAACCTAAAGCTCCCTAATGGCCGCTACCTTAATACCGGTGTCACAAGGCTCACTGTGGATATCAATTGAGCTCAATCCGGATCGAAATTCTCGACCGCGATTCACTCACTCCCGCAGCCTACGAAAAGGAACCAATCGCGACCGAAAAATTCGATCCCGATTGCGATCGAAAGTGCGCGGTGGGACACGTATCATACACACCACACTACGAAATGAACAGGAACTGCGCAAAAAGAAACTGCTCTTCCAAATACAGCCAGAGCCAACGTCAGCAGCGTTCACAATTTGCTAATGGCTCAAATTTATGCACACACAAAAATCAAGCAAACACTTCGCGAAAATGCGTGGGTCATAAACATTACGGCCGCCACTAATAACGAAAAAGTGGGTGACGCAACACGGAAGGTAGCGCACAATTCCCAAAACGTCCCCCTACGTTTTCATTGCAGTCCCGGCAAAATGCGATGACAACATGCGACAACTACGTAACAGCGACAACTTAACAAGGCAAGACACTGCAACTGCTGATGCAACCTCTTACCACGAGCCGAGTGTCTTCGAACGCGATCGAAAGTGGCCAGTGAAAATAAGATCGGAGGTGTCCTAACACAAACAGGCCGATGTGCACTGTGCTTGAAGGCACACCGGTAAAAACAAAGCAATAACGCAGTGACTGCAGTAGTTACCTTTCAATACTGCTGGCACTAGTTAGTGCTAACGCTATTTGGAAGTCTCAACAGGTTGACCCCGATTGAGCAATAGTATAGTTTATAGTTTCGGAGTGCTACGACAGCTGCGATGCTACTTGTGGAGTAGGCGGTATGCAGGCCGAAATACACAATTTCTGATTGTGACACAATGTAAATGTGGACAGGGCGTTCAGATCTTGTGCAGTGTTGAAACTTAAGTGCTGCTTTATGGTATAACGCGTCCGAAAAGAAGGGTAACAAACACAAGAGTTATATATGGCACAAAAAAGGTATAGGCATTATTAGCGCAGCTAATTCTAGCAATCTACATAGAGCTCTAATGCGGCGCTGAATAAACGGACAAAGCCACAGCTTCCCGGACGGACTTACCAAATAATATCGTCCGTTCTCGGCAGAACTACACACATAGATGAACCGTCACCGGCACTCACCTACTGTGAACTAACAGAACTAATCAGCTGACCACACACAAAACCTGCTACATGGCCAGCTGGCTGGATGGATACCCTGAGTGCATTCCTTGAAACAGAGTGGTTGGGTTGATGCGCGGGAGAAAACGCACGAGGTCACTAAAAAGGCTTTTTCATTTTCACACACCCTTTAGATTAATAATGCCGAAATTTTCATAAATCAGAACGTACTTTGCTTTTGCTACATATTCAGATCATAGACATCATATTCTGTTTCCCTGGTGGCAAGCGATGACGATAGCATGCCAAAATACGCGGTGTCCAAATACATGCTCCAGCAACGGCTCTGGGTAACAAAAGTTAATCTCGAAGGTCATGCTTTTCCCGGCTGCACAGGCCGCAAGCGTGTTCGTCTCCACGTCCCTCTGAACCTAAAATGTAAATCTTGAAGGCTGTGCTTTGACTAATATAAAGCGGAAAGAAAATATTTTGAGCCGAAAATACGTCGTTGACGTCGGGTTGCCATGAACTTTCACGATTAGATTGGATATGAGTCGGGCCGAGCGTCAGTGGTCTGCCTTTTTCCCCCTCAAAACGTTTTTCTGTATTTACCGCTGCTCTGTACTTGCTCAAACTATGCTGTACTGATAGTGAACTAGAATGCTCCTCTATGCGCGAGCGGGAGGGTGCGCCAGTGCATTGGCGTTAGGCCTCAGACATAGAGTTATTATAACTGACTCACTAATATAACTGATTTATATATTAACTTTATGGCCTCAGAGATTCGCGCACGTTGGCAGGCTTGCTTCGGCCGTCCCATTCGCACGGAGAGAGCGTAATGTAAGTGGTGGGTGTGGCCCATAGCCGGCTCCCATGCACCGCGGTGCTCGCACTCGAGGGCTTTTCATGCGTCGAGGACATCGAGGACGCTATCGCGCGCTCCTGTACTGTTTCTGCGGCTTGAACGAGGCGAGAAAAACAAGATTCTGCACTGCTGTATCTTCTAGCCGCTAGATGAAACGCACGAGGTGCGGCCCACCGTTACTAGATGCGGCCTGTCACGTCGCCCGAAACCAGTGTGAGGCGCCTAGTTCTCCGCGCCACCGCTGCGGCGCCACTGCTCCTGGACAGGCGCGCGGGTGGGAACATTTGGAGTTACTGTATATTCCTGTAACTCTAGGAACATTTCTTTGGCGGCGCCCGCATGCGGCCGCTTGCGTTTGCATTTTATTGACGCGAAAGTTGTGCTTTGTGTATTCAAAATATAAACATTTGTCGCAGTTTCACCCGAAAGGCGAAGGAGCAGTTGCGATAGCAAATTAGTAGAGAGCTATACGGAGTAAGGATAAGTAGTTTTATCAGCTGTATAAACTTGGACATGCAGCAGAACCAGCTACGCGCAGAACTGTTGACGCCGTCGGCGTTTTGCCCGCGTCCGCACTGAACGCGCGCGGCGTTGGTGACTGTTGCCAGTGCTTCTGGGGGCGGCTCGGAGGTTTTCGACGAGATCAGAATGGGACACTCGTCGAGCAGCGTCGGAAATATTACCCACCTTCTCGCCTCGCAACGTTTTTATATAAATAGGCATTTGGTGCCGCAGCTAAACGTCGCCTCCCCTCCCTCCCGTCCCCCACGGCCTTTCGCGCGACGGAGGAAGTCGCGTTTGCTCTCTATATATGGTGATTGTAAAGGAGGAAAGAGACGCTTAATTCTGCAGCCCTTCAGGAAGCACGGGGCAGAACGCGCGTTCGCTCCCAGTGAACGCGCGCGTCCCTCGCGCGCTTCCACTCGCACATACAGCATACGGCGCGCGGCGACGATTTCATCCCCGTTGACGTCATACGGAACCTCACGGCGACGGCAGAAATCCGCTTTGGAGTGTCCATATAATTGCTATCGCAATAAAATAGAATCTCAACGCTGCATGCAAGGATATCAATATACCCAGGAGTCGGTATTGGCCCGATAATAGGCTCATATCTATAGGCCCGGACGGCTCACCTCTGCCGCTGGTTTCAAGCCTTATGGCCATCGTTCAGAGGAACTGGCGAGTTCTTTATCGAGAGGCAGTATTGCTGATACAGAGGGCGCTTTTGTTGAGTGTGCCGATTTACTTGCCTCGCTTGACGTGCTTGTTTAAAAAAAAAATAAAAAAAATAACGTTAAACGAAACTTCTTACAAAAGCGTGCATAATGACATAGCTTTGTATAACTATTTTCTGCTAGATTTCTGTAGTTTCACCTTTCTAGAAAAATGGGGTAGATAGCAGTTTATAACGGATCGTACATTCAGCCACATTGCCGGCGTGTAGCATATTTATGTAAAGACGATGCAGTAAAAAAAAAAAAAGTTGTTCAGCGTGAATAGAGCAATTACAATTGTGAAAAAAAAAAAGATCTAGGGAGGCAGTGCCAATTGTTATTTTCTTTATTTACACGATGTGAAGCCACGGAAAAGCGTCTCGTTCAACAGCTTGAAAATCATACTACTTTCCGTGTAGGCGAGTTTTAACCGCTCCACAGTTGCATTCAGGTCCCCGGTCCAGTTCGCAGTAGCGGCTGTAACAATTTGCTTAGAAACACCTAAGAGTTCCGCGGTGTGGCCCTCGGTGAAGTGAACACGCCAATTAAAAAAGAAGATGACACCATCTTCCCGTAGGGGAACCCTGAGTAGTATGCGAAGCAGCCATGGGGTCGACTGAAGGTAGTTTTATCAGCTGTATAAACTTGGACATGCAGCAGCACCAGCAACGCGCAGAACTGTTGTCGACGCCATCAGCGTTTTGCCCGCGTTCGCACCGAACGCGCGCGGCGTTGGTGACTGTTGCCGGTGCCTCTGGGGCGCCTACCGTCGCGCCTCTAACCTAAGCTGTAGCTTCGCATTATCGCGCGCGGAGCCGCAGGTGTTGCCATTCGTTGCGCAATCCGGAGAGGAGAGGAGCGTCGAGGAATGCCGAGAGGAGAGGAGGGGGAGGAGGATCCGCATGCGCAGTAGGGGTGTGGACGCACGGCGGATGTATAGAGGGAGGGAGTGACATAGCCCCGAGCATAAGATGCTTCGCATCTAAAACGTGTCCCTCGGCACCGAAATGCTTCCCTGTCGCAAAATGTTTTTCAGCCATGCTTTACGGCGTTCTACGTCGCACGAAAACTGAGGGTACCGGATTAATGGTTCTTTTCTTGCGTTAGTATAGCACGCAACAGTTGCGCGGGATGGTGCTACATGTAACACGACAAGGACATCGACACATTTATACTACAGTGCCTAGAATATACTTATTCTAGTACCAAAAACATCGGTACCGAAAACTAGTACCGAAAACATCTAGTACCGAAACATCGAACCGGAAACATCGGTTCCAAGCAAAATTATTTCCGCTAGACAAAGCGATGCATAAATTGTACATTTTATGAAAAACAATATCCACTGTCAAACTTGAAACACGAACGAGAGCTCCGATACTTGTCGAGCTCAGCTGCAGTGCACAGCTACCGACGGCAGACGACCGGCTCATCTGTGCTCGCATCGCAGCCGACGGCGTCGCCAATATCAGCGCATTTTATTCTTTGTGTACAATTATTGCGAAGAGCGACAACAACGGTAAGAAAATATTGCGGCTCGTGGCGTCGCTAATTCATTCCGAAGCGCTGTCCGCTTTAGCTTTGAATGGAACCGAAAAGGCCTAGCGACGATATCGGCGCCGTTGAGCGATCAGCGGCGGTGAGGCTGCCGCACAAATGAGTCCCGGTCTCATCCTCTCTACGGCAAGGAAATCTCGCCGTTCGCGAACAAAACCGCTATAGAACGGCGGCCCGTGAATGGCAAACGGCGTGCAGCGAGTTATCGTGCAGGTAATACGCGAACGGGCCTTAGCCGCGACTCAGCGCTTCTTGGCTACCCGCTGTTGCTTCCTTGCCGGCCCGCGCTCATGCGAAGCATGCCGCTGTGGACCCTGTGTTTCGCGCACGTTAGAAAGGCCAACACTGTCGCACAGATGCACCCTGTGACATCGTGAGGTGGTGTTGCATCGTGACGACCGCTGGGGACGGAAAGGCCAGGAGAGGAGGACGGCATTGTTTTCTTGTTTTTGTGGCGCGCCCGAGGCGCTTAGCGCTGCAGCGTTTGGTATCCGAGTTCGACATTTTGTAACGTTCAGTAGGCGAGCGTTGTGAGAACCAGCCCGCTCCGCCGTAGCCTCACCAGTACCGTACCTAGCCTTTCCAGTGCAAGGCATAGAAGGACTGAAAGTACCGCGAGGGTGATCAAACGCGATCCTTGATTGCCAAACCCTCCATTTATGCTGAACACCTTGAACCATTTTTTTTTCTGCAAAGCATTTCTGAAATGTGTTATTT